>NW_027524632.1:0-216578 GCF_052094955.1 Ictidomys tridecemlineatus
GGTTTAAAATCTTAACAAATTCACCAGAAAAAAAGCCTCCCTCCTGTTTTGGAGATTCACCACTCAATTCAGCATTTAACATCTCTTTCAATTCTGTTTTTTTGGGGCCGGGGTGTAGGGGGGCAGTTACCAGAGATTGAACTCAGGGGCTTGACCACAGAGAAAGTGGCTGATCTGGTGGGGCCCACACAGAGTGAGTGTGATGGCCAGCACCGTGTGTGTGACCAAATTCACCAGCCCACACAGCCATGACCCAATCACCAGGCCAACACAGACCTTCACACTCATGATGACTGGGTACTGAGGAGGACGGCAGGTGGCCACACAGCAGTCATACTGGCCACACAGCCAGTAAGACGCCTTCTGTGCCAGCACTTGTCACCAAGAAGAAAATCTGGGAAAGGCAGCCCTCATAAGAAATGGCCTTATTCTCCCAGAAGAAGTTCACCAGCAGTACTGGGAGAGTGGTGGATGTGTAGCAGACGTCCAAGAAGCTCAAATTTCTTAGTAAAAAGTACATTGGAGTGTGGAGAGAAGGACTGACCCTGGTGGCCACTATTATGAGCATGTTCCCCAGGAGAGTGGTCAGGTAAATGACCAGAAAGAGCAGTAAAAACCAGGCCTGGAGGTTGGAGTGGTTGGAAAATCCCAAGAAGATGAATTCAGTGACAAATGATTGATTGCTCATTTCCAATGTTGTCATAGCTACAAAACAGAGAAAAAGAGACCATGATGAAAATGGACTGAGAGCACCCCAAACAGGCTTGTTAATCTGCAGCAACATGGCAGATAATATCGAATGAAAAGCAACCTGGAGACTGATAACCTGTGGGACTGGTCTCAGGGAATCAGACCCATGGAGCCGCACACATTTGCAGCGGTGATGGTGGGTGGGAGTAACCAGAGAATTGCTAGAAGCCAACAGAAAGCCATTCGACCTCATCATGGTGTGAAGTCATTTCTCACTGTCTCAGTAATCTCTGACTCCTATTTTCCTTTTATGTAAACATAGAATTTTTGGAGAAGTTCATTTTCATTGCAAATGTTAAGAAAAAAATTTACAAAGCAGAGTCATCATCTGCAGAAGCCGTCGGTGTTGCCTTCAGTGTTTTCCAATGTAGAGTTTTTCTCATTTTACATCAATCTTGATCTCTGTGTTTGGAAAGGCAGAAGTTAACTATCCCTGTACAATGCTGAAATTATCAGGGCCAGAGCAAAATAGAGGAAAGAAGTTGATGAAGTGGGGTTGGACTGTCTATCTTAAGTATACAGGGAAGATCAGTGGAATAGAAGGAGAATGAGAGGGCGGAGAGGTTTGGGAAAAGAGGAAATGAGAAAAGTCTTTACACAGATCATGTTATGTGCACATGGAAGTCTAAAACAGGGGACTGCACCTGTATGTATATGTAGAAAGCACCAGTCAGAAATTAACAGATAAATGACCCAAAGAAAGATCAGTAGAGAAAGGAGAATGGGGGCGGGAAGCGGAGCGAGATGGGGGGTGGGGACTGAATGGAGTAAATCAGATTCCATGCACATAGGATCTTTTCCTAATCAACCCAACTTCTATGTATAACTATTAATCTCTAATAAAAAATTTAAGAAGATGACATAATCCTATCAGCAAAGAGTGAGATTTGAATTCTTCTTGACCTATTTGTATACCTTTAATTTCTTTCTTTTGTCCAATGGCTCTGGCAATTTCAAGGATGAAATTGAATAAAAGTGGTGAAAGAAGGGGCACCCTGTCTTCTTCCAGTTTTTAGAGTGAATACTTTCAACATTTCTCCACTTAGAATGATGCTTCCTTGGGTTTAGCATAGATAGCTTTTACAATGCTTCTACAAAGTTTCTTCTGTCCTTAGTGTTTCTACTGTTTTGACAGGTAGGGGTGCTATATTTTGTTAAATGATTTTCTGCATCTATTGAGATGATCAATAAACTTACATCTCTCTTAAATAAACTTAATCTCTCCCCTTTGGCTAAACATTCAGATTATCTCCAGTCCTATAAATATTTTTAAGGAACATTTTCCTACATAAACATATGCGACCATTTCAAATTATCTCTTTAGAATAAAATGTAAATCTGCCATAAAAGAATTTGTTGTGCAGTTTCTATTTAAAACTAGCTCATGGGAGAAATTATATTAAGTGAAATAATCCAGACACATAAAGAAAAATAGCAGTTTTTCACTTCTTTGTGGAAGGTAAAAAGTTGATCTCAGAGAAGTAGGCAGTAGAGCGGTGGTTATTGGAGCCTGGGAGAGAATCACAAAAATCATTGTGAGTCTGATTTCTCAAAGACACATGTAAAGGACTGCCTGAAACATGCCCTCTGAGTGTGGCCTTTAAAAAAAATAAGAGTGGACTTCTAACAGGGTGTTCAGAAAATCTCTCTTCTCTCCTCAGTGGGCAGCAGGAGGTCCATGGGTCTTGCTGCCTAGGAGCTAGCTGTGGTGTTCAAATGGGCAGGACCAGGACGGCTGGAGAATCTCAATAATCACTAGTAGATCACATTCTAGGTGAGGGCAGGGTGGAAACAGACCATCCAGAAGGAAATGGCTTGAGCTTTGAAAATGACAGAATCTGTGAATTTAGGAAACGGTTGTGGGTCCAATCCACTAATAACACCTACTCCCTGGGTCAGTCCACGGTTGCCACAGTTACCACAAGCCTTACCAGAACAACCCGGAGGGGAAGATGCACTCTGGCTTCCTGGCTTGGAGGTTTGGTCTTGGGCCAGCTGACCCATTGCTGCCGGCCTGACATGAGGTGGGACACCGAGGTGGAAGGGAACAATGGGGGAAGTGTCCCTAGCTAATGGCATCCAGAAGGTTAAGGCTGAGGAGGGGACAGGAGGAGACAGTTTGCAGGGGACAAGATGTGATTCCCCAGGGCATGTCCCCGGCCACACTCCACCTGCCCACACTCCTCTCAGTACAGTGGGCCTTTCAAAAAATTAACCCACAAAATGGATGGATGCACAGATTAGGTCACAAGTCTCACAGTCTAATCATTTCACCTCTGAACACTGCTACTGTGGCTGACCCTGAGCTTTTGGTGGGGGGATACCTTATATCTAAGCCATAATAGTCTCTACAGTCTATGTGCTTTGGTTAGAATACCTTTATGTCGTCTGGGAGAGTAATCAGGTGCCAAAACAAGATTAAAAAAAATATCTGGTAACTGAAGATGTGACATTTGGAGCTTGGGGAAAAGCTCTGAAGAGGAGCCCTGGGTGGAGCACTTTAAAATCCTGGTGACGAGGACACAAGAGGGTACCTGGTCTTTGGGGTAGCTGAGTGGCAGTTGGATCACTCATTAAAACATAAAAAATAGAGCTGGGGGAGGGGCAAGCAGGAAAAATCCAAAGGACAGAGTGCCTGGGATCCCAATCACCAACTGTGGGACCCCGGAGATCCAGGCCCACTGATTCGTGCGGCCTGCCCTGCGGCTACAGAAGGTGTGGCGCCCCAGGGAAGCCATTAATTAGCAAGCAGGGAGAGGCTCGGCTGCAATCAGGTGGAATCCCACCAGCCAAGCCCGCACTGACCCCCGGGCTGAGTACGGGAGTTTAGACGGGGAAGGAAGCGGTACAGTCCCATCCCCCACAGCGGACACCCCACCAAGGGAATCAGCAGTCAGCATCTTGAACAGCTGATATATCCACCGCCATTCTCCGACAGATCTCAACAACAAAACAGGTGTGTGGCACTCAGCCCATCCCCCATACATCGGGAACTCGCATAAATTCTCTCCTAGGCTTGCCAGGGGAGGGAGAATCAGAGTGAGCCTGCATAAAGACTAGGGGGAAACTAGAGGCACCTGACCTGCAACCCCCCTACCCATCTGCAGCCAAAAGGAAACCTGTCTAGCTAGAGCTGGGGGAGGGGCAAGCAGGAAAAATCCAAAGGACAGAGTGCCTGGGATCCCAACCGCCAACTGTGGGACCCCGGAGATCCAGGCCCACTGATTCGTGCGGCCTGCCCTGCGGCTACAGAAGGCGTGGCGCCCCAGGGAAGCCATTAATTAGCAAGCAGGGAGAGGCTCGGCTGCGATCAGGTGGAATCCCACCAGCCAAGCCCGCACTGACCCCCGGGCTGAGGACGGGAGTTTAGACGGGGAAGGAAGCGGTACAGTCCCATCCCACACAGCGGACACCCCACCAAGGGAATCAGCAGTCAGCATCTTGAACAGCTGATATATCCACCGCCATTCTCCAAAAGATCTCAACAACAAAACAGGTGTGTGGCACTCAGCCCATCCCCCATACATCGGGAACTCGCATAAATTGCCTCCTAGGCTTGCCAGGGGAGGGAGAATCAGAGTGAGCCTGCATAAAGACTAGGGGGCAACTAGAGGCACCTGACCTGCAACACCCCCTACCCATCTGCAGCCAAAAGGAAACCTGTCTAGCTAGAGCTGGGGGAGGGGCAAGCAGGAAAATCCAAAGGACAGAGTGCCTGGGATCCCAATCGCCAACTGTGGGACCCCGGAGATCCAGGCCCACTGATTCGTGCGGCCTGCCCTGCGGCTACAGAAGGCGTGGCGCCCCAGGGAAGCCATTAATTAGCAAGCAGGGAGAGGCTCGGCTGCGATCAGGTGGAATCCCACCAGCCAAGCCCGCACTGACCCCCGGGCTGAGTACGGGAGTTTAGACAGGGAAGGAAGCGGTACAGTCCCATCCCCCACAGCGGACACCCCACCAAGGGAATCAGCAGTCAGCATCTTGAACAGCTGATATATCCACCGCCATTCTCCGACAGATCTCAACAACAAAACAGGTGTGTGGCACTCAGCCCATCCCCCATACATCGGGAACTCGCATAAATTCTCTCCTAGGCTTGCCGGGGGAGGGAGAATCAGAGTGAGCCTGCATAAAGACTAGGGGGAAACTAGAGGCACCTGACCTGCAACCCCCCCTACCCATCTGCAGCCAAAAGGAAACCTGTCTAGCTAGAGCTGGGGGAGGGGCAAGCAGGAAAAATCCAAAGGACAGAGTGCCTGGGATCCCAATCGCCAACTGTGGGACCCCGGAGATCCAGGCCCACTGATTCGTGCGGCCTGCCCTGCGGCTACAGAAGGCGTGGCGCCCCAGGGAAGCCATTAATTAGCAAGCAGGGAGAGGCTCGGCTGCGATCAGGTGGAATCCCACCAGCCAAGCCCGCACTGACCCCCGGGCTGAGTACGGGAGTTTAGACAGGGAAGGAAGCGGTACAGTCCCATCCCCCACAGCGGACACCCCACCAAGGGAATCAGCAGTCAGCATCTTGAACAGCTGATATATCCACCGCCATTCTCCAAAAGATCTCAACAACAAAACAGGTGTGTGGCACTCAGCCCATCCCCCATACATCGGGAACTCGCATAAATTGCCTCCTAGGCTTGCCAGGGGAGGGAGAATCAGAGTGAGCCTGCATAAAGACTAGGGGGCAACTAGAGGCACCTGACCTGCAACCCCCCCTACCCATCTGCAGCCAAAAGGAAACCTGTCTAGCTAGAGCTGGGGGAGGAGCAAGCAGGAAAATCCAAAGGACAGAGTGCCTGGGATCCCAATCGCCAACTGTGGGACCCCGGAGATCCAGGCCCACTGATTCGTGCGGCCTGCCCTGCAGCTACAGAAGGCGTGGCGCCCCAGGGAAGCCATTAATTAGCAAGCAGGGAGAGGCTCGGCTGCAATCAGGTGGAATCCCACCAGCCAAGCCGGCACTGACCCCCGGGCTGAGGACGGGAGTTTAGACGGGGAAGGAAGCGGTACAGTCCCATCCCCCACAGCGGACACCCCACCAAGGGAATCAGCAGTCAGCATCTTGAACAGCTGATATATCCACCGCCATTCTCCGACAGATCTCAACAACAAAACAGGTGTGTGGCACTCAGCCCATCCCCCATACATCGGGAACTCGCATAAATTCTCTCCTAGGCTTGCCAGGGGAGGGAGAATCAGAGTGAGCCTGCATAAAGACTAGGGGGAAACTAGAGGCACCTGACCTGCAACCCCCCCTACCCATCTGCAGCCAAAAGGAAACCTGTCTAGCTAGAGCTGGGGGAGGGGCAAGCAGGAAAAATCCAAAGGACAGAGTGCCTGGGATCCCAATCACCAACTGTGGGACCCCGGAGATCCAGGCCCACTGATTCGTGCGGCCTGCCCTGCGGCTACAGAAGGTGTGGCGCCCCAGGGAAGCCATTAATTAGCAAGCAGGGAGAGGCTCGGCTGAGATCAGGTGGAATCCCACCAGCCAAGCCCGCACTGACCCCCGGGCTGAGTACGGGAGTTTAGACGGGGAAGGAAGCGGTACAGTCCCATCCCCCACAGTGGACACCCCACCAAGGGAATCAGCAGTCAGCATCTTGAACAGCTGATATATCCACCGCCATTCTCCAAAAGATCTCAACAACAAAACAGGTGTGTGGCACTCAGCCCATCCCCCATACATCGGGAACTCGCATAAATTCTCTCCTAGGCTTGCCAGGGGAGGGAGAATCAGAGTGAGCCTGCATAAAGACTAGGGGGCAACTAGAGGCACCTGACCTGCAACCCCCCCTACCCATCTGCAGCCAAAAGGAAACCTGTCTAGCTAGAGCTGGGGGAGGGGCAAGCAGGAAAATCCAAAGGACAGAGTGCCTGGGATCCCAATCGCCAACTGTGGGACCCCGGAGATCCAGGCCCACTGATTCGTGCGGCCTGCCCTGCGGCTACAGAAGGCGTGGCGCCCCAGGGAAGCCATTAATTAGCAAGCAGGGAGAGGCTCGGCTGCGATCAGGTGGAATCCCACCAGCCAAGCCCGCACTGACCCCCGGGCTGAGTACGGGAGTTTAGACAGGGAAGGAAGCGGTACAGTCCCATCCCCCACAGCGGACACCCCACCAAGGGAATCAGCAGTCAGCATCTTGAACAGCTGATATATCCACCGCCATTCTCCGACAGATCTCAACAACAAAACAGGTGTGTGGCACTCAGCCCATCCCCCATACATCGGGAACTCGCATAAATTCTCTCCTAGGCTTGCCAGGGGAGGGAGAATCAGAGTGAGCCTGCATAAAGACTAGGGGGAAACTAGAGGCACCTGACCTGCAACCCCCCCTACCCATCTGCAGCCAAAAGGAAACCTGTCTAGCTAGAGCTGGGGGAGGGGCAAGCAGGAAAAATCCAAAGGACAGAGTGCCTGGGATCCCAACCGCCAACTGTGGGACCCCGGAGATCCAGGCCCACTGATTCGTGCGGCCTGCCCTGCGGCTACAGAAGGCGTGGCGCCCCAGGGAAGCCATTAATTAGCAAGCAGGGAGAGGCTCGGCTGCGATCAGGTGGAATCCCACCAGCCAAGCCCGCACTGACCCCCGGGCTGAGGACGGGAGTTTAGACGGGGAAGGAAGCGGTACAGTCCCATCCTACACAGCGGACACCCCACCAAGGGAATCAGCAGTCAGCATCTTGAACAGCTGATATATCCACCGCCATTCTCCGAAAGATCTCAACAACAAAACAGGTGTGTGGCACTCAGCCCATCCCCCATACATCGGGAACTCGCATAAATTCTCTCCTAGGCTTGCCGGGGGAGGGAGAATCAGAGTGAGCCTGCATAAAGACTAGGGGGAAACTAGAGGCACCTGACCTGCAACCCCCCCTACCCATCTGCAGCCAAAAGGAAACCTGTCTAGCTAGAGCTGGGGGAGGGGCAAGCAGGAAAAATCCAAAGGACAGAGTGCCTGGGATCCCAATCGCCAACTGTGGGACCCCGGAGATCCAGGCCCACTGATTCGTGCGGCCTGCCCTGCGGCTACAGAAGGTGTGGCGCCCCAGGGAAGCCATTAATTAGCAAGCAGGGAGAGGCTCGGCTGCAATCAGGTGGAATCCCACCAGCCAAGCCCGCACTGACCCCCGGGCTGAGTACGGGAGTTTAGACGGGGAAGGAAGCGGTACAGTCCCATCCCCCACAGTGGACACCCCACCAAGGGAATCAGCAGTCAGCATCTTGAACAGCTGATATATCCACCGCCATTCTCCAAAAGATCTCAACAACAAAACAGGTGTGTGGCACTCAGCCCATCCCCCATACATCGGGAACTCGCATAAATTCTCTCCTAGGATTGCCAGGGGAGGGAGAATCAGAGTGAGCCTGCATAAAGACTAGGGGGCAACTAGAGGCACCTGACCTGCAACCCCCCCTACCCATCTGCAGCCAAAAGGAAACCTGTCTAGCTAGAGCTGGGGGAGGGGCAAGCAGGAAAATCCAAAGGACAGAGTGCCTGGGATCCCAATCGCCAACTGTGGGACCCCGGAGATCCAGGCCCACTGATTCGTGCGGCCTGCCCTGCGGCTACAGAAGGCGTGGCGCCCCAGGGAAGCCATTAATTAGCAAGCAGGGAGAGGCTCGGCTGCGATCAGGTGGAATCCCACCAGCCAAGCCCGCACTGACCCCCGGGCTGAGTACGGGAGTTTAGACAGGGAAGGAAGCGGTACAGTCCCATCCCCCACAGCGGACACCCCACCAAGGGAATCAGCAGTCAGCATCTTGAACAGCTGATATATCCACCGCCATTCTCCGACAGATCTCAACAACAAAACAGGTGTGTGGCACTCAGCCCATCCCCCATACATCGGGAACTCGCATAAATTCTCTCCTAGGCTTGCCAGGGGAGGGAGAATCAGAGTGAGCCTGCATAAAGACTAGGGGGAAACTAGAGGCACCTGACCTGCAACCCCCCCTACCCATCTGCAGCCAAAAGGAAACCTGTCTAGCTAGAGCTGGGGGAGGGGCAAGCAGGAAAAATCCAAAGGACAGAGTGCCTGGGATCCCAATCGCCAACTGTGGGACCCCGGAGATCCAGGCCCACTGATTCGTGCGGCCTGCCCTGCGGCTACAGAAGGCGTGGCGCCCCAGGGAAGCCATTAATTAGCAAGCAGGGAGAGGCTCGGCTGCGATCAGGTGGAATCCCACCAGCCAAGCCCGCACTGACCCCCGGGCTGAGGACGGGAGTTTAGACGGGGAAGGAAGCGGTACAGTCCCATCCTACACAGCGGACACCCCACCAAGGGAATCAGCAGTCAGCATCTTGAACAGCTGATATATCCACCGCCATTCTCCGAAAGATCTCAACAACAAAACAGGTGTGTGGCACTCAGCCCATCCCCCATACATCGGGAACTCGCATAAATTCTCTCCTAGGCTTGCCGGGGGAGGGAGAATCAGAGTGAGCCTGCATAAAGACTAGGGGGAAACTAGAGGCACCTGACCTGCAACCCCCCCTACCCATCTGCAGCCAAAAGGAAACCTGTCTAGCTAGAGCTGGGGGAGGGGCAAGCAGGAAAAATCCAAAGGACAGAGTGCCTGGGATCCCAATCGCCAACTGTGGGACCCCGGAGATCCAGGCCCACTGATTCGTGCGGCCTGCCCTGCGGCTACAGAAGGTGTGGCGCCCCAGGGAAGCCATTAATTAGCAAGCAGGGAGAGGCTCGGCTGCAATCAGGTGGAATCCCACCAGCCAAGCCCGCACTGACCCCCGGGCTGAGTACGGGAGTTTAGACGGGGAAGGAAGCGGTACAGTCCCATCCCCCACAGCGGACACCCCACCAAGGGAATCAGCAGTCAGCATCTTGAACAGCTGATATATCCACCGCCATTCTCCGACAGACCTCAACAACAAAACAGGTGTGTGGCACTCAGCCCATCCCCCATACATCGGGAACTCGCATAAATTCTCTCCTAGGCTTGCCGGGGGAGGGAGAATCAGAGTGAGCCTGCATAAAGACTAGGGGGGAACTAGAGGCACCTTACCTGCAACCCCCCCTACCCATCTGCAGCCAAAAGGAAACCTGTCTAGCTAGAGCTGGGGGAGGGGCAAGCAGGAAAATCCAAAGGACAGAGTGCCTGGGATCCCAATTGCCAACTGTGGGACCCCGGAGATCCAGGCCCACTGATTCGTGAGGCCTGCCCTGCAGCTACAGAAGGCTAGCAGGAGAAACCAGGAGGCTAGAGGCAAGGCCCTCGAGACTGGGCAGCTGGAAATTGCAGGCCCGTCGGCGACAGTTCACCCACTGCCCGCATAGCTGGGCGGTAGGAGAACACCCGGCCGCAGGTGACCGATCACCCGCCCTCAGCCTGTGATACTGGGCGGCTAGAGACCGCCTGCCTGCCGCGACTGGGAGCTGAAATCAAACAGAGACAGTCCAGTCACACCACCTCATCAGGATACCCAGGCAAGGAACTGGGGCCGGTCATAGCAAAGTAGTGTCGTCACTGGAGCTCGGATGTCGGATCTTCCTTCACAGTGGAATCCACGTCAGCAGGCATAGTTTAACAACACTAAGGAGAGGCATCAGAGTAATACAGAACCAAAACAAATCTATAGAAGAGAGTAGAAACACGACAATCAAATAGAGCTGGAAAGCAACGGGGACAACATGAGAAAACAAGGGAAAAAAGGAGTACAAACAATGCAAGACAACTTAATTCTACAAGAGGACATAGAAACATCAGAAGCAGGGATAGGGAAAGAACTCAAGGCATACCTAACTCAAATGGAAAGGAATATTAGAGAAGACATGAGACAGCAAGTCCAAGCAATAAAAATATATTTTGAAAATGAATTAAACAAACAAATTCAAATGGCAAAGAACGAGCTCTACCAGGAGATAGACATCTTAAAAAAGAATCAAAATATAATCCTAGAATTACAGGAGACTATAAACCAAATTAAAAACTCAAACGAGAATTTTACAAATAGACTTGATCAAGTAGAAGTCAGAACATCAGATAATGAAGACAAGGTTTATCAACTTGAAAAGAGTATAGTCAACACAGAAAAGATGCTTAAATCCCATGAACAATCTATTCAAGAGATATGGGATGTCATTAAAAAACCAAATTTGAGAGTCATCGGGATAGAAGAAGGCACAGAGATTCAAACCAAAGGAATGGACAGCATATTAAATGAAATAATTGTAGAAAACTTCCCAGAGATGAAAGATGGAATGGATTGCCAAATCCTGGAAGCCTACAGGACCCCAAACATTCAAAACTATAATAGACCAACTCCAAGACACATAATTATGAAGATAGCCAACATACAGGACAAGGAGAGAATATTAAAAGCTACCAGAGAAAAGAGACAGATTACATTCAGGGGTAAACCAATTAGGTTAACGACTGATTTCTCAGCACAGACTTTGAAAGCGAGAAGATCCTGGAACAATGTATTTCAAACGCTGAAAAATAATGGATTTCAACCAAGAATACTGTATCCAGCAAAATTGAGCTTCAGATTTGACAACGAAATTAAAATCTTTCACGATAAACAAAAGCTAAAAGAATTTGCAGCAAGAAAACCAGCACTGCAAAGCATTCTGAGCAATATACTACAAGAAGAGGAATTGAAAAATAGTGCCCAAAACTAACAACAAGAGGTATCTCAGTAAAGGAGGAGGAAAATAACCAAAAAAGTAAAACTAGCCAAACTAAAATAAATAAATAAAGAAGCATGACTGGAAGTACAAATCATATCTCAATTGTAACTTTAAATGTTAATGGCCTAAACTCACCAATCAAGAGACATAGGCTAGCAACCTGGATCAAAAAAAACAAATCCAACAATATGCTGCCTTCAGGAGACTCATATGATAGGAAAAGACATACACAGGCTGAAGGTAAAAGGTTGGGAAAAATCATACCACTCACATGGCCCTCGGAAGCAAGCAGGAGTGGCCATACTCATATCAAATAAAATCAACTTCAAACCTAAGTTAATTAAAAAGGATAAAGAAGGACACTATATACTGTTAAAAGGGACCATCCACCAACAAGACATAACAATTATCAATTTGTATGCACCAAACAATGGAGCTGCAATCTACATAAAACAAACGCTCCTCAAGTTCAAGAGTCAAATAGACCATAACACAATAATTACTGGTGACTTCAACACACCGCTCTCGCCATTAGACAGATCCTCTAGACAAAAGCTGAATAAAGAAACTATAGAACTCAACAGCACAATCAATAACCTAGACCTAACTGACATATATAGAATATACCAACCATCATCAAGTGGATACACGTTCTTCTCAGCAGCACATGGATCCTACTCAAAAATAGACCATATATTATGCCATAAGGCAAATCTTAGTAAATATAAAAGTGTGGAGATAATACCATGCACCATATCTGACCATAATGGAATGAAATTGGAAATCAATGATAAAAAAAGGAAGGAAAAATCCTACACCACATGGAAAATGAACAATATGTTATTGAATGATCAATGGGTTACAGAAGACATAAAGGAAGAGATAAAAAAATTCTTAGAGTCAAATGATAATACAGACACAACATACCGGAATCTATGGGACACAATGAAAGCAGTTTTAAGAGGGAAATTCATATCCTGGAGTTCTTTCATCAAAAAAAGAAAAAACCAACAAATAAATGAACTCACACTACACCTCAAAAACCTAGAAAAGGAAGAACAAAACAACAGCAATTGTAGTAGAAGACAAGAAATAATTAAAATTAGAGCAGAAATAAACGAAATTGAAACAAAAAAAACCATTGAAAAAATTGATAAAACTAAAAGTTGGTTCTTTGAAAAAATAAATAAGATAGACAAGCCCTTAGCTATGCTAACAAAAAGAAGAAGAGAGAGAACTCAAATTACTAATATACGGGATGAAAAAGGCAATATCACAACAGACACTACAGAAATACAGAAGATAATTAGAAAGTATTTTGAAACCCTATATTCTAATAAAATAGAAGATAGCGAGGATATCGATAAATTTCTTAAGGCATATGATTTGCCCAGATTGAGACAGGAAGACACACACAATTTAAACAGACCAATAACAAAGGAAGAAATAGAAGAAGCCATCCAAAGTCTACCAACCAAGAAAAGCCCTGGACCTGATGGGTATACAGCGGAGTTCTACAAAACCTTCAAAGAAGAACTAATACCAATACTTTTCAAACTATTTCAAGAAATAGAAAAAGAAGGAGCTCTTCCAAATTCATTCTATGAGGCCAACATCACCCTGATCCCAAAACCAGACAAAGACACTTCAAAGAAAGAAAACTACAGACCAATATCTCTAATGAACTTGGATGCAAAAATTCTCAATAAAATTCTGGCGAATCGAATACAAAAACATATCAGAAAACTTGTGCACCATGATCAAGTAGGATTCATCCCTGGGATGCAAGGCTGGTTCAATATACGGAAATCAATACATGCTATTCACCACATCAATAGGCTTAAAGACAAGAACCATATGATCATCTCGATAGATGCAGAAAAAGCATTTGACAAAATACAACATCCCTTTATGTTCAAAACATTAGAAAAACTAGGGATATCAGGAACTTACCTCAACATTGTAAAAGCTATATATGCTAAACCTCAGGCTAGCATCATCCTAAACGGAGAAAAACTGAAGGCATTCCCTCTAAAATCTGGAACAAGACAGGGATGTCCTCTATCACCACTTCTATTCAATTTAGTTCTCGAAGTACTAGCCAGAGCAATTAGACAGACAAAAGAAATTAAAGGCATAAAAATAGGAAAAGAAGAAATTAAATTATCGCTATTTGCAGATGACATGATAATTTACTTAACAGACCCAAAAGGATCTACAAAGAAGCTGCTAGAGTTAATAAATGAATTCAGCAAAGTGGCAGGATATAAAATCAACACGCACAAATCAAAGGCATTCCTGTATATCAGCAACAAAACCTCTGAAATGGAAATAAGGAAAACCACTCCATTCACAATATCCTCAAAGAAAATAAGATACTTTGGAATCAACCTAACAAAAGAGGTCAAAGATTTATACAATGAAAACTACAGAACCTTAAAGAGAGAGATAGAAGAAGATCTCAGAAGATGGAAAAATGTACCCTGTTCATGGATAGGCAGAACTAACATCATCAAAATGGCGATATTACCCAAAGTTCTCTACAGGTTTAATGCGATGCCAATCAGAATCCCAAAGACATTTCTTGTAGAAATAGATAAAGCAATCATGAAATTCATATGGAAAAACAAAAGACCCAGAATAGCAAAATGCAATTCTAAGCAGGAAGTGTGAATCTGGAGGTATAGCGATACCAGAGCTCAAACTGTACTACAAAGCAATAGTAACAAAAACAGCATGGTACTGGTACCAAAAACAGGCAGGTGGACCAATGGTACAGAATAGAGGACACAGAGACTAATCCACAAAGTTACAACTATCTTATATTTGATAAAGGGGCTAAAAACATGCAATGAGGAAGGATAGCATCTTCAACAAATGGTGCTGGGAAAATTGGAAATCCATATGCAACAAAATGAAATTGAATCCCTTTCTCTCGCCAGCCACAAAAGTTAACTCAAAATGGATCAAGGAGCTAGATATAAAAACAGAGACACTGCGTCTGATAGAAGGAAAAGTTGGCTACGATCTACATATTGTGGGGTCGGGCTCCAAATTCCTTAATAGAACGCCCGTAGCCCAAGAGTTAATGACAAGAATAAACAAATGGGACCTACTTAAACTAAAAAGTTTTTTCTCAGCAAGAGAAACAGTAAAAGAGGTAAATAGAGAGCCTACATCCTGGGAACAAATTTTACCCTCACACCTCAGACAGAGCCTAATATCCAGAATGTACAAAGAACTCAAAAATTAAACAATAAGATAACAAATAATCCAATCAACAAATGGGCCAAGGACCTGAACAGACACTTCTCAGAGGAGGACATACAATCAATCCACAAGCACATGAGAAAATGCTCAACATCTCTAGCAATCAGAGAAATGCAAATCAAAACCAACCCTAAGATACCATTTCACTCCTGTAAGATTGGCAGCCATTACGAAGTCAAACAACAATAAGTGTTGGCGAGGATGTGGGGAAAAGGGCACACTTGTTCACTGCTGGTGGGACTGCAAAATGGTGAGGCCAATTTGGAAAGCAGTATGGAGATTCCTGGGAAAGCTGGGAATGGATCCACCATTTGACCCAGCTATTGCCCTTCTTGGACTATTCCCTGAGGACCTTAAAAGAGCACACTATACGGATACGGCCACATCAATGATTATAGCAGCACAATTCACAATAGCTAGACTGTGGAACCAACCTAGATGCCCTTCAATAGATGAGTGGATAAAAAAATTGTGGCAGCTATACACAATGGAGTATTATGCAGCACTAAGAAACGACAAAATCATAGAATTTGCAGGAAAATGGATGGCATTAGAGCAGATTATGCTAAGTGAAGCTAGCCAAGCCCTAAAAAACAAATGTCAAATGTCTTCTTTGATATAAAGAGAGCCACTAAGAATAGAACAGGAAGGAAGAGCATGAGGAAAAGACTAACAGTAAACTAAGACGAATGGGGGGAGAGAAAGGAAGAGAGAAGGGAAAACATATGGAAATGGTAGGAGACCTTCAGTGATACACAAAATAATAAGAGGTTATGAGGGGCAAGGGGGTGGGGGGAAAAAAAGGGGAGAGAATTGAACAACAGCAGAGGAGGTAGAGAGGGATGTTGGGAGGGGAGGGGAGGGGAGGGGGGATAGTAGGGGATAGGAAAGGTAGCAGAATACAACAGTCACTAATATGCCATTATGTAAAAATGTGACTATGTAACAGAAGTGAGTCTGTATTATGTATTTGGGGAGTTCAAAACCCAATTGAGTCGAATGTATGAAAGATGATATGTCTTGAGCTCTGTAATGTTTTGAACAACCAATAAAAAAAAAAAAAAAAAAAAACATAAAAAAATGAGAAGGAGCCTGTCTGGGGAGAGAAAAAGAGGAAAGAAGGTTGGGCCTGGAGTCTGGGTACCTGCAGGGTCTCCCCAAGGAGATTCCAGGAGGCAGCGGGACAGGTTCCCAGGAGATAGGCCTGGGAGTCATGGCTTAGAGTGACTGTGGAAGTCACAGGTGCTCATAAAGCCAAAAGAGAGCAGGGTGAGTAGAGAGGGCCTGATGGACTGTGCGGAAAAGAAGGTGTCCAGAAGGAGGCTCACCAGTTATCAGCAATCATTCTGCACCACAGTGTCAAAGCTCTGCTCTCTGTACAAGGCCTTCTGCACCCTAGTCTAAAACCTCTGCTCTCTATAACAGTCCTTCTGCACCCCAATCTACAACCTCTGCTCCCTGCAACCATCCTTCTCCATCCCAGTCTCAAAGTTCTGCTCTCTGGAACACTCTTTCTGCACCCCAGTCTCGAATATCTGCTCTCTGCAACAGTCCTTCTGCACCTCAGTCTGAAAACTCTGCTCTCTGCAACAATCATTCTGCACCTTAGTCTCCAACCTCTGCTCTCTGTAACAGTCCTTCTAAACCTCAGTCTGCAAACTCTACTCTCTATAATATCCTTCTGCACACCAGTCTCCAAACTGTGATATCTGTAACAGGCCTTCTTCAACCCAGTCTCCAACGTCTGCTCCCTGCAAAGAAACTTCTGCACCCTATTCTCCAAGTTCTGCTCTCTGAAAGAGTCTTTCTGCACCCCACTCTAGAATATCTGCTCTCTGCAACAGTCCTTCTGCACCTCAGTCTGCAACCCAGTCTCCAATCTCTGCTCTCTGTAACAGTCCTTCTGCACCTCAGTCTCCAAACTCTGATCTCTATAATATCTTTCTGAACACCAGTCTCCAAACTGTGATATCAGGCCTTTTGAACCCCAGGCTCCAACCTCTGCTCCCTGAAATAATCCTTCTGCACCCCAGTCTCCATGTTCTGCTTTCTAAAAGTGTCCTTCTGCAACCCACTCTAGAACATCTGCTCTCTGCAAAAGTCTTTCTGCACCTAAGTCTGAAAACTCTGCTCTCTGTAACAGTCATTCTGAACTTCAGTCTCCAACCTCTGCTCTCTCTCAGTCCTTCTGCACCCCAGTCTCAAATCTATGCTCTCTACAACATTTCTTCTGCACCCCAGTATCAAACCTATGCTCTCTGTAACTGTCCTTCTGCACCCCAGTATCCAAACTCTGCTCTCTGTAAGATCCTTCTGCACCTCAGTTTCCAACCTCTGCTCTCTGAAAAGATACTTCTGAACCCCAGTCTTCGAACTCTGCTCTCTGTAAAAGTCCTTCTGCACCTAAGTCTCTAACCTTTGCTCTCTGTAAAAATCTTTCTGCAACTCAATTTCCAACCTCTGG
Organism: Ictidomys tridecemlineatus; assembly: GCF_052094955.1. Classification (NCBI taxonomy): domain Eukaryota; kingdom Metazoa; phylum Chordata; class Mammalia; order Rodentia; family Sciuridae; genus Ictidomys; species Ictidomys tridecemlineatus. The sequence goes on from NW_027524632.1 coordinate 17,141, forward strand.
TCTCTGTAACAGTTATTCTGTACCTCAGTATCCAACCTCTGCTCTCTGTAATGATCCTTCTGCACCCCAGTCTTCAACCAGTGCTCTCTTTAACAGGCCTTCTGCACTGCGGTCTCCAACCTCTGCTCTCTGTAACAGTTTTTCTGCACCCCTGTTTCCGAGCTCTACTCTCTTTTACAGTCCTGCTGCACCCGAATCAAACCTCTGCACTCTGAAACAATCCTTCTGAACCCCAGTCTCAAAACTCTACTCTCTTTAACAGTTCTTCTGAACAAGAATATCAAAACTCTGCTCTCTATAACACTCTTTATGCAACCAAGTCTCCATCCTCTGCTCTCTGTAAGAATCCTTCTGCACCCCAGTCTCCAACCTCTGCTCTCTGTAAAAGTCCTTCTTCACCTCAGACTCTAACCTCTGCTCTCTGTAACAATCCTTCTGCACCTCAGTCTCCAACCTCTGCTCTCTTTAACAGTCCTTCTGCATTCCAGTATCCAACATCTGCTCTCTGGCTGCCTAGGAGCTAGCTGTGGTGTTCAAATGGGCAGGACCAGGATGGCTGGAGAATCTCAATAATCACTAGTAGACCGCATTCTAGGTGAGGGCAGGTTGGAAACAGGCCATCCAGAAGGAAATGGCGTGAGCTCTGAAAATGACAGAATCTGTGAATTTAGGAAACGGTTGTGGGTCCAATCCACTCATAACACCTACTCCCTGGGTCAGTCCACGGTTGCCACAGTTACCACAGGCCTGACCAGAACAACCCGGAGGGGAAGATGCACTCTGGCTTCCTGGCTTGGAGGTTTGGTATGGGGCCAGCTGACCCATTGCTGCCTGCCTGAGATGAGGTGGGACACCGATGTTGAAGGGAACAAGGGGGGAAGCGTCCCTAGCTCATGGCAGCCAGAAGGTTGTGGCGGGGGAGGGGACGGGAGGAGACAGTTCGCAGGTTACAAGATGTGATTCCCCAGGGCATGTCCCTGGCCACACTCCACCTTCCGACACTCCTCTCAGTACAGTGGGCCTTTTGGATAATTAACCCACAAAATGGATGGATTCACAGATTAGGTCACAAGTCTCACAGTCTAATCATTTCACCTCTGAACACTGCTACTGTGGCTGACCCTGAGCTTTTGGTGGGGGGATACCTTATTTCTAAGCCATAATAGTCCCTACAGTCCATGTGCTTTTGTTAGAATACCTTCATGTAGTCTGGGAGAGTAATCGGGTGCCAAAAGAAGATTAAAATGAAATATCTGTTAACTGAAGATGTGACATTTGGAGCTTGGGGAAAAGCTCTGAAGAGGAGCCCTGGGTAGAGCACTGTAAAGTCCTGGTGATGAGGACACAAGAGGGTACCTGGTCTGTGGGGTAGCTGAGTGGCAGTGGCATCACTCATTAAAACATAAAAAAATGAGAAAGAGCGTGTCTGGGGAGAGAAAATGAGAGAAGGAAGTTGGGCCTGGAGTCTGGGTACCTGTGGGGTCTCCTCGAGGAGATTCCAGGAGGCAGCAGGACAGGTTCCTAGGAGATAGGCCTGGGAGTCATGGCTTAGAGTGACTGTGGAAGTCACAGGTGCTCATAAAGCCAAAAGAGAGTAGGGTGAGGAGAGAGGGCATGATAGACTGTGCAGAAAAGAAAGTGTCCAGAAGGAGGCTCACTAGCTATCAGCAATCATTCTGCATCACAGTGTCAAAGCTCTGCTCTCTGTTCCAGGCCTTCTGCACCCCAGGCTAAAACCTCTTCTCCATATAACAGTCCTTCTGCACCCCAGTCTCCCAACTCTGCTCCCTGCAACATTTCTTCTCCACCCCAGTCTCCAAGTTCTACTCTCTGAAACACTCCTGCACCCCAGTCTCGAACATCTGCTCTCTGCAACAGTCCTTATGCACCTCAGTATGAAAACTCTACTCTCTGCAACAATCATTCTGCAACACAGTCTCCAAACTCTGCTCTCTGTAACAGTCCTTCTGCACCTCAGTCTCCAAACTCTGCTCTCTATAATATCCTTCTGCACCCCAGTCTATAAACTGTGCTATAATATCCTTCTGCACCCCAGTCTCCAACAACGGCTCTCTGTAACAGGCCTTCAGCACGCCAGTCTCCAACCTCTGCTCTCTGTAACAGGCCTTCTTCACCCCAGTCTCCAACCTCTGCTCTCTGTAACAGTCTTTCTGCACCTCAGTCTGAAACCTAAGCTCTTTGCATGATCTTTCTGCACCCCATTCTCCAACCACTGCTCTCTGTAACAGTCGACCTTCACCTCAGGACCAACCTCTGCTCTATTTAAGATCCTTCTGCAACCCAGCATCAAAATTCTGCTCTCTATAACAGTCCTTTTGCAAACCAGTCTCCAACCTTTTCTCTCTGTTGCAGGCCTTCTGCACCCCAGTCTCCAAACTCTGCTCTCTGAAACAGTCCTTCGGCACGCCAGTTTCCAACCTTTGCTCTCTGTAACGGTCCTAGTGCACCCCAGTCTTTTACCTCTGCTTTCATTATCATAATTTTCACCCCAGTCTCCAACGTCCGCTCTATGTAACAGTCCTTCTGGGTCTCAGTCTCCAACCTCTGCTCTCTGCAACAGTCCTTCTGAACCCCATTCTCCAACCTCTACATTCTGCAAAATTCCTTCGGCACCCCAGTCTCCAAACTGTGCTCTCTGTAACAGTCCGTCTGGACCCCAGTTTCTCACCTCTTCTCACTGTAATTATCCTTCTGCACCCCAGTCTCCACTTTGCTCTCTGCAATGATTCTTCTGCAACTGAGTCTCCAACTTTAGCTCTCTTCAACGATCTTTCTGCACCTAACTCTCCAACCTATGCTCTCTGTATGATCCTTCTGAAATGAAGTCTCCAACCTCTGCTCTCTGCAACATTTCTTCTTCACCTCAGTCTTCAAACCCTTTTCTCTGCAATAGTCTTTCTGCCACACAGTCTCCAAACTCTTCTCTCTGTAACAGTCCTTCTGCACCTCAGTCTCCAACCTCTCCTCTCTGAAACAATCCTCCTGCACACCAGTCTCCAACATCTGCTCTCTGGAAAAGTCCTTCTGCACCCCAGTCTCCAACTTCTGGTCTCTATAAGATCCTTCTGCACCTCAGTTTCCAAACGTTGGTCTCTGTGACATTTCTTCTGCACCCCAGTCTCCAATCTCTACTCTCTGTAACAGTCCTTCGGTACTGCAGTCTCCAAACTCTGCTCTCTGAAACAGTCCTTCTGAACCCCAGTCTCCAACGTCTGCTCTCTGCAACAGTCTTTCTGCACCTCATTCTCAAACTTCTGCTCTCTGTAACAGGCCTTCTGCACCCTGGTTTCCAACAGCTTTTCTCTGAATCAGTTCTTGTGCACCCCAATTTTCAAACTCTGCATTCTGGAACACTCCTTCTTCACCCCAGTCTCCATCGTCTGCTCTCTGAAAGAATCCTTCTGCACCTCAGTCTCCTCACTCTCCTCTCTGCAACACTCCTTCTGCACCAAAGTCTCCAAATTGTGCTCTTTGCAACAGTCCTTCTGCATCCCAGTTTTCAAACTCTTCTTCTGTAAGATCCTTCTGCACCCCAGTTTCCAAACTCTTCTCTCTGTAACATTCCTTCTGCACCCCAGTCTACAAACTCTGCTCTCTGCGATGGTCACTTTGCACCCCAGTCTCCAACCTCTTTTTTCTACAACAGTTCTTCTGTACAAGAGTCTTCAACATCTATTCTCAGTAAGGGTCCTTCTTCACCCCAGTCTCCAACCTCTACTTTCTGTATCACTCCTTCTGCAACACAGTCGCCAAACTCTGCTTTCTGCAACAGTCCTTCTGCACCCCAGTCTTCAACCTTGCTCTCTGTAACAGTCCTTCTGCAACCCAGCCTCCAATATCTGCGCTCTGCCAGAGTCCTTCTCCACCCCAGTCTACAACCTCTGCTCTCTGTAACAGTCCTTCTGTACTGCAGTCTCCAAACTACATTTGTAACGATCCTTCTGCTCCCCAGTCTACAAACTCTGCTTTCTGTATCAGTTTTTCTGAACCCCAGTCTCCAACCTCTTCTCTCTTTAACTTTCTTTATGCACCTCAGACTCCAACCTCTGCTCTCCGCAACAGTCCTTCTGCTCCCCAATCTCCATCCTCATGTCTGCAACAGTCCTTCTGCACCTCAGTGTTCAACCTCTGCTCTCTTTAAGAACCTTCTGAAACCCAGTTTCCAAATTCTGCTTTCTACAATGGTCTTTCTGCACCCGAGTCTCCAAACTCTGTTCTCTACAACATTATTCTGCACCCAATTCTCCAACCTCTTCTCTCTGTATCTGTACTTCTATACCCCAGTCTCCAAACTCTTCTTTCTGTATCAGGCTGTTTGCCCCACAGTCTCCAACCTCTGCTCTCTGTTACAGTTCTTCCGAACCCCATTCTCCAACCTCTGCTCTCTTCAACAGTATTTCTAAACCATAGTCTCATCACCTACTCTCTGCAACAGTCTTCTGTACCCAGTCTCCAACCTATGATCTCTGTAACGGTCTTTGTGCACACCAGTCTCCAACCTATGCTCTCTGTAACGGTCTTTGTGCACACCAGTCTCCAACCTATGCTCTCTGTAACAGTCCTTCTGCACCTCAGTCTACACACACTGCTCTCTCTCACAGTTCTTCTGCACCCCAGTCTCCAACCTCTCCTCTCTGTAACAATCCTTCTGCACCTCAGTCAACAACCTCTGCTGTCTGCAACGGTCCTTCTGCACCTATGTCTCCAAACTCTACTCTCTGCAATGGTTTTTCTGCACCCCATTCTTTAAATTCTGCTCTCTGTAACAATCCTTCTGCACACCAGTCTCCAAAATCTGCTCTCTGTAACAGTCCATCTGGACCCCAGTCTCCAAACTCTGCTCTCTGCAACGATCCTTCTGCATCCCAGTCTCTCACATCTGCTCTCTGCAACAGTCCTTCTGCACCCCAGTATCCAAACTCTGCTCTCTGTAACAGTCCTTCTGTACTAAAGTTCTCCAACCTCTTCTCTCTATAACGGTCCTTCTACACCCCAATTTCCAAACTCTGCTGTCTGTAACAGTCCTTCTAAGCCTCAGTCTGAAAGTTCTGCTGTCTGCAACAATCCTTCTAAACCCCAGTCTCAAAACTGTGCTATCTGTAACAATCCTTCTGCACGCCAGTCTCCAAAATCTGCTCTCTGTAACAGTCCATCTGGACCCCAGTCTCCAAACTCTGCTCTCTGCAACTATCCTTCTGCACCCCAGTCTCCAAACTTTGATCTCTGAAACAGTCTTTGTCCAACCCAGTCTACAACATCTGCTCTTCTCAACAGTCCTTCTGCACCTCAATGTGAAAAATCTGCTGTCTGCAACAGTCCTTCTGCACCCCATTCTCCAACCTCTGCTATCTGCAACAGTCCTTCTGCACCACAGTCTCCAACATCTTCTATCTACAACAGTCCTGTAACCCAGTCAAAAGGGTGCTCCCTGTAGCAGACTTCTATACTTCATTCTCCAAACTCTGTTTTCAGTAAGCTTCCTTCTGCACCCCATTCTCTAACCTCTGATATCTGTAACAGTGCTTCTGCACCTCAGTTTCAAACCTCTGCTTTATGTAGGATCCTTCTACAACGCAGTCTGCAAACTCTGCTTTTTGTATCAGTCCTTCTGCACCACAGTCTTCAACTTATGCTCTCTGTAACAGTCCTTCTAACCCTCAGTCTCCAACCTCTGTTTCTGCAACAGTCCTGCTACACCCAAGTCTTTAAACTCTGCTATCTGCAACAGTCCTTCTGCACCCTAGACTCCAAATTCTGCTCTCTGCAACAGTCCTTCTGCACCCCAGTCTACAACATCTGCTCTCTGCAACATTTCTTTTTAATGCAGTCTCCAACCTGTGCTCTCTGTAACTGTCCTTCTGAACCCCAGTGTCCAACCTCTGCTCTCTGCAAAGATCCTTCTGAACCTCAGTCTAAAACCTCTGTTCTCTGCAATGATCCTTCTACACACCAGTATCCACGCTCTACTCTCTGTAACAGTTTTTCTGAACATCAGTGTCCAAACTCCGCTCTCTGTCACAATCCTTTTGCACCACAGTCTCCAACCACTGCTATCTGTAACAGTCCTTCTGCACCTCAGACTCCAACCTCTGCTCTCTGTAAGATCCTTCTGCAACTCACTGTCCAACCTCTGCTATCTGCAATGGTCCTTCTGCACCCCAGTCTCCAACCTCTTTTCTCTACAACACTTCTTCTGCACCCTAGTCTCCAACCTCTGCTCTCTATAACAGTCCTTCTTTTTTTTTAATATTTATTTTTTAGTTTTCAGTGGACACAACATCTTTGTTGGTATGTGGTGCTGAGGATCGAACCCGGGCCGCACGCATGTCAGGCGAGTGCGCTACCACTTGAGCCACATCCCCAGCCCCATTCTTTTCCACAGTCTCCAACCTCTGTTTCGTTTAATGGTCCTTCTGCACCCCAGTTTACAACCTCTTCTTTCTGTATCAGTCCTTCTGCACCACAGTCTCCAAACTCTGCTCTCTGTTACAGTCCTTCTGCACCTCAGTCTGCAACCACTGCTCCCTGCAATAGTCCTACTGCACCCCAGTCTCCAACACCTGCTCTCGACAACAGTCTTTCACTACCCTAGTCTCCAACCTCTGCTCTTTGCAACAGTCCTTCTGCACCACAGTCTCCAACTCTGCTTTCTGTATCAGTCCTTCTGCACCACAGTCTCCAACCTCTGCTCTCTGTAACAGTCGTTCTGCACTTCAGTCACAAACCTCTGCTCTCTGCAACAGTCCTTTGGCACCCCAATCTCAAAATGCTACTTTCTAAAAAAGTCTTACTCCACCCCAGTCTTCAACCTCTGCTTACTGCAAAAGTACTTCTGCACCCCGATCTCCAAACTCTACTTTCCGTAATAGTCCTTCTGCACCCAAGTCTCAAACCTCTACTCTCTGCAACAGTCCTTCTGCACCCCAGTCTCCAACATCTGCTCTCTACAACAGTTCTTCTGCACCCCAGTCACCAATCTCTGCTTTCTGTATCAGTACTTCTGCACTCAAGTCTCTAACCACTGCTCTCTGTAAAAGTCCTTCTGCAACTCAGTGTCGAAATTCTGCTCTCAGCAACAGTCACTCCCCTCCCCAATCTCCAATGCCTGCTCTCCGCAACAGTTCTTCTGCACCCAAATCTTCAACCCCTACTCTCTGCAACAGTCCTTCTGCACCCCAGTCTCCAACCTCCTCTCTACAACAGTCATTCTGCACCCCAGTCTCCAAAATCTGATCTCTGCAACAGTCCTTCTCCACCCCAGTCTCCAACCTCTGCTCTCTGTAACAGTTCCTTTGAACAGCAGTGTTCAAACTCTTCTCTTTGTAACTCTCCTTCTGCACCCCAGTCTCCAACCACTGCTTTCTCTATCAGTTCTACTGCACTATAGTCTCTAACCTCTGCTCTCTGTAACAGTCTTTCTGTACCTCAGTCTCCAAATTCTGCTCTGTGCAACAGTCTTTGGCACCCCAATCTCCAACCGCTGCTCTCTGCAAACGTCCTTGTAAACCCAAATCTCCAACCTCTGCACTCTGCAACAGTCCTTCTGCAACTCAGTCTCCAACCTCTGCTCTCTGCAATGGTCTTTTTGCACCTCAGTCTTCAACATATATATGTGTAACAGTTCTTCTGCACCTCAGTCTCCAACCTCTGCTCTCTGTAAGATCCTTCTGAAAACCAGTCTCTAAATTTTTCTTTCTGTAACAGTCCTTCTACACCCCAGTCTCCATACTCTGCTCTCTCTAACAGGCCTTCTGCACCCAAGTCTCTGAACTCTGCTATCTTTAACAGTCCTTCTGCACCCCAATCTCCAACCTCTGCTCTCTGGTACAGTCCTTCTGCACCTCAATCTCCAAACTCTGCTCTCTGTAAGATCCTTTCAAACACCAGTCTCCAAACTCTGCTGTCAGTATCAGTCCTGTACCTTAGTCTCCAAACACTGCTCTTTGTAACAGTTTTTCTGCACCTTAGTCTTCAACAACTGCTCTCTGAAACAGTCTTTCTGCAACCCAGTCTCCAACTTCTGTTCTCTAGAACAGTCCTTCTATACCCCAGTCTCCATAATATACTCTCTGCAACGATCTTTCTGCATCCCAGTCTCTAACGTCTGCTCTCTGCAACAATCCTACTGCACCCCTCCAAACTTTCCTCTCTGTAAGATCCTTGTGCACCCCAGTTTCACACTATGCTCTCTGTAACATTCCTTCTGCACCCCAGTCTTCAAAGTTTGCTCTCTTCAATGTCCCTCTGCACCTCAGTCTCCAACGTTGTTCTCTACCACAGTTCTTCTGTACCGCAGTCGTCAACCTCTGTTTTCTGTAAGAGTCCTTCTGCACCCCAGTCTCTAACCTCTCCTTTCTGTATCAGTCCTTCTGCACCACAGTCTCCAACCTCTTCTCTCTTCAACGATCTTTCTGCACCCCAGTCTCCAACCTCTGCTCTCCGCAACCATCCTTCTGCACCCCAGTCTGAAACTTATGCTGTCTGTCAGTCCTTCTGCAGCACAGTCTCCAAACTCTGTTCTTTTGAAGGATCCTTCTGCACCCCAGTCTCAAACCTCTGCTCTCTTCAACGATCTTTCTGCACCCAAGTCTCAAACGTCTGCTCTCTGTAACAGTACTTCTGCACCACAGTCTCCAACCTCTGCTCTCTTTAACTATCCTTCTGCACACCAGTCTCCACCCTTTGCTCTTTGCAACAGTCCTTCTGCCCCCACGTCTCCAACATCTGCTCTCTGCAACAGTCATTCTACACTAGAGTCTTCAACTTCTGCTCTCTGCCACTGTCCTTCTACACCCCAGTCTCCAAACTCTGCTCTCTGTAAAAGTCCTCCTGTACTGCAGTCTCCAAACTCTGCTCTCTGTATCAATCCTTCTGCACCTCAGTCTCCAACCTCTTCTCTCTGTAACAGTGCTTCTGCACCTCAGTCTATAAACTCTGCTCTCTGTAACATCCTTCTGCAACCTAGTCTCCAAACTCTGGTCTCTGTAACGATCCTTCTAAACATCATTCTCCAACGTCTACTCTCTACAACAGTCCTTCTGCACCCAAGTCTTAAAATTCTTCTCTCTGCATCAGTCCCTCTGAACCTCAATCTGAAAACTCTGCTCTCTGAAACGATCCTTCTGCACCCCAGTCTCAAACCGCCGCTCTCTGTAAAACTCATTCTGCACCTAAGTCTCCAACCTCTGTTCTCTGTAAGATCCTTCTCAAACGCAATCTCCAAAGACTGCTCTCTGTACCAGTCCTTCTGCACCCCAGTCTCCAACCTCTGCTCTCTGCAACATTCCTTCTCCACCCTGTCTCCAAACTCTGTTGGCTGCAACAGTCCTTGTGCACCCAGTCTCCAATATGTCTCTCTGCAACAGTTCTACTGTACCTCAGTCTGAAAACTTTGCTCTCTGCAACAATCCTTCTTAACCCCAGCGTCCAACCTCCTCTCTGTAACAGTCTTTCTGTACCTCAGCCTCCAACATCTGCATTCTGTAAGACCCTTCTGAAACCCAGTCTGCAAACTCTGCTTACTGTAACAGTCTTTCTGCACCCAAGTCTCCAAATTCTGCTCTCAGTAATAGGCCTTCTGCACCCCAGTATCCAATCTCTGCTCTCTGCTACAGTCCTTCTGCACACCAGTCTCCAACATCTTCTCTCTGCAACACTCTTTCTGCACCCTTGTCACCACCCTCTGCTTTCTGTATCAGTCCTTATGCACCCCAGTCTGCATCCTCTGATCTCTGTAATAGTTCTTCTGCACCTCAGTCTCCAACCTCTACTCTCTGCAACAATCCTTCTCCACCCCAGTCTCCAACTTCTTTTTTCGTCCACAGTCCTTCTGCATGCCAGTCTACAAACTCTACTCTCTGCAACAGTCCTTCTACACCCCAGTCTCCAAACTCTCCTCTCTATAACAGTCCTTCTCTACCTCAGTCTCCAACCTCTGCTCTCTGTAAGATCCTTATGCAACCCAGTTCTTAAACTCTACTCTCTGTAACTGTCCTTTTGCACCCCAGTTTCCAAGCAATGCTCTTTGTAACAGGCCTTCTGCAACCCAGTATTTAACCTCTGATGTCTGTAGCAGGCCTTTTGACCCCAGTCTCCAATCTCTTCTCTAGTCAACGATCCTTCTGCACCCCAGTCTCCAACCTCTGCTCTCCGCAACAGTCCATCGGCACCCCAGTCTCCAAACTATGCTTTCTGTAAGATAATCCTGCACACCTGTCTCCAAACTCTGCTTTCTGTAACAGTCCTTCTGTACAAGAGTCTCCAACTTCTGCTCTCTGTAAGGGTTCTTCCGCACCCAGTCTCCACACTCTGCTCTCTGCAACACTCCTTCTGCACCCCAGACTCCAAACTTCTTTCTGAAACAGTTTTTCTGCACCTCAGTCTCCAAAAGTTGCTCTCTGTATAAGTCCTACTGCACACCTGTCTCCAAACTGTGCTCTCTGTAAATGTCCTTCCTCACGACAGTCTCCAACCTCTGATCTCTCTAAGGATCCTTCTGCACACAAGTCTCCAACATCTGCTCTCTGCAAGGATCCTTCTGCACCAGAGTCTCCAAAGTCTGCTCTCAATAACAATCCTCTTGCACCTCAGTCTCGAACCTCTGCTCTCTGAAACAGTCCTTTTGCACCTCAGTCTCCAAACTCAGCTCTCTGCATCAATCCTCTGCACCTCAGTCTCGAAACTCTACTCTCTTTAACAGTCCTTCTGCACTCCGGTCTCAAACATCTGCTGTGTGCAAAGATCCTTCTGCACACAAGTTTCCGACGTCTGCTCTCTGCAACAGTCCATCTGCAACCCAGTCTCCAACCTCTGCTCTCTGCAACGATCCTCTGCACCCCAGTATCCAATATCTGCTCTATGCAACAGTCCTCTTGCACCCCTGTCTCCAACGTCTGCTCTCTGCAAAAGTCCTTCTGCACCTCATTCTGAAAACTCTGTTATCTGCAACGATTTTTCTGCACCCCAGTCTCCAAACTTTGCTCTCTGTTATAGTCCCGTTGCACCTCAGTCTCGAACCTCTGATCTCTGTAAGATACTTCTGCAACCGTGTCTCCAAACTCTGCTCTCTGTAACAGTCTTTATGCACCCCAGTCTCCAAAATCTGCTCTCTGCAACAGTCCTTGTAAACCCCAGTCTCAAAAATCTTCTCTCTGCAACAGTCCTTCTGCACCTCAGTCTCCAACTTCTGTTCTCTGTAACAATCCTTCTACACCTCAGTTACCAAACTCTGATCTCTGCAATGGTCCTTCTGCAACACAGTCTCCAAACTCTGCTCTCTACAACAATCCTTTTGCACACCAGTCTCTGACCTCTTCTCTATGAAAAAGTCTTTCTGCACCCCAGGCTCCAACATATGCTCCCTGCAACAGTCCTCCTGCACCTCAGTCTGACAACTCTGCTCTCTGCAATGATTTTTGTGCACCCTATTCTCCAAACTCTGCTTTCTATAAAAGTCTTTCTGCACCTCAGTCTCCAACATCTGCTCTCTGTAAGATCTTTATGCACCCAAGTTTCCAAACTCTGCTCTCTGTAATATTCCTTCTGCTTCCCAGTCTCCAAACTCTGCTCTCTTTAGCAGTCCCTGTTCTCCGCAGTCTCCAACCTCTGCTCTCTGTAACAGTCCTTCTGTACCGCAGTCTCCAACCTCTGCTCTCTGTAAGGGTCCTTCTGCACCCCAGTCTTCAACATCTGCTCCCTGCAACAGTCCTTCTGCACCTCAGTCTGACAACTCTGCTCTCTGCAACGATTTTTGTGAACCCCAGTCTCCAAACTCTGCTTTATGTAACAGTCTTTCTGCACCTCAGTCTACAACCTCTGCTCACTGTAAGATCCTTCTGCACTCAGGTTTCCATACTCTGCCCTCTGTAATATTCCTTCTGCTCCCGAGTCTCCAACTGCTGCATTCTGTAACAGTCCTCCTGCTCCGCAGTCTCCAACCTCTGCTCTCTGTAACAGTCATTCTGTCTCTCAGTCTCCAAATTCTGCTCTCTGTAAGCGTCCTTCTGCACCCCAGTCTTCAACCTCTGCTCTCTGTAACAATCCTTCTGCACCCCAGTCTCCAACTTCTGCTCTCTGCAATGATCCTTTTTCACCCCAGTCTCCAACCTCTGCTCTCTGCAAAATTCCTTCTGCACCCCAGTCTATAACCACTTCTCTCTGCAACAGTCCTCCTGAACTTCAGTCTGAAAACGCTGCTCTCTGCAAAAATCCTTGTGGACCCCGGTCTCCCAACTCTTCTTTCTGTAACAGTCCTTCTGCACCTCAGTCTCCAAAATCTTCTCTCTGTAACAGTGATTCTGCACCCAAGCCTCCAACCTCTGCTCTCTGTAAGATCCTTTCGCACCCCAGTTTCCAAATCTGCTCTCTGAAACATTAATTCTGCTCCCCAGAATCCAACGTCTTCTCTCTCTAACTGAACTTCTGCTTCCCAGTCTCCAACCTCTGCTCTCTGTAACAGTCCTTCTGTACTGCAGTCCCCAAACTCTGCTCTCTGTAATGGTCTTTTTGCACCCCAGTCTCCAACCTCTTCTTTCTGTATCATTCCTTCTGCACCACAGTTTCCAACCTCTGCACTCTGTAACATTCCTTCTGCACCTCAGTCCAACCTCTGCTCTCTGTGACAGTTCATCTGCACCCCAGTCTCCAACCTATGCTCTCTGCAACAGTTTTTCTGCACCACAGTCTCCAAGGTCTGCACTCTGAAACAGTCCTTCTCCACACCAGTGTCCAACCTCTGCTCTTTGTAACAGTCCTCCTGTAGTGCAGTCTCCAAAATCTGCTCTCTGTAATGTAACGGTCCTTCTACTCCCAGCCTTCAACCTCTGCTTTGTGTATCAGTCCTTCTGCACCTCAGTCTCCAACCTCATCTCTCTGTAACAGTCTTTCTGCACCTCAGTCACCAAATTCTGCTCTCTGCAACAGTCCTTCTGCACCCAAGTCTCAAACCTCTGCTTTCTTCAACAGTCTTTCTACACCCCAGTCTCCAAACTATGCTATCTGCAACAGTCCTCTGCACCCCAGTCTCCAAACTCTGCTCTCTTTAACAATCCTTCTGCCCATCAGTTTCCAAACTCTTCTCTCCACAACGGTCCTTCTGCACCTCAGTCTCTAAACTCTGCTCTCTGTAACAGTCCTTCTGCACCTCAGTCTCCAACATCTGCTCTCTCAAAGATCCTCCTGCAACCCAGTCTGTAAACTCTGCCCTCTGTAACAGTCCTTCTGCATTCCTTTTCCAACCTCTGTCCTTGTAACAGACCTTTTCTACGCAGGTCTCACACCTCTGCTCTCTACAACTATCCTTCTTCTCCCCAGTCTACAACCTCTTCTCTCTGCAACAGTCTTTCTGCACCCCAGTCTCCAATATCTGCTCTCTGCAACAGAAAAATCTGCACCTCAGTCTGAAAACTCTGTTCACGGCAACAATCATTCTGAACCCCAGTCTCCAAAATCTGCTCTCTACAACAGTCCATCTGCACCTCAGTCTTCAAATTCTGCTCTCTGTAAGATCCTTCTGTAACCCTGTCTCCAAACTCTGCTGTCTGTAACAGTCCTTCTGCACCCCAGTATCCAACCTCTGCTCTGTGTATCAGGCGTTTTGCACCCCATTTTCCAACCTCTGCTCTCTGCAACAGTCCTTCTGTACCAGAGTCTCCAAACTCTGCTTACTGTATCAGTCCATCTGTACCCCAATCTCCAAACTCTGCTATCTGTAACAGTCCTTCTGCACCTCAGTCTACAAACTCTGCTATCCACAACAGTCCTTCTGCACCTAAGTCTCCAAACGCTGCCTCTGTAACAGTCCAACTGAAAGGCAGTTTCGAACCTCTACTCTCTGCGACAGTGCTTCTGCACCAAAATCTCAAACCTGTGCTCTCGGCAAGAGTCCTTCTACACCCCATGTCTAAACTCTGCTCTTTGTAAGATCCTTCTGCACTCCAGTTTCCAAACTCTCCTCTCTGTAACATTCTTTCTCCACCCCAGTCTTTAATCTCTTCTTTCTGCAAGTGTCCTGCGGCACCCCAGTCTCCAAACTCTGTCCTCTGCAACAGTCCTTCTCCACCCCTGTATCCAACATCTGATTTCTGTAACAGTCCTTCGGCATCCCAGTCTCCAAACTTTGCTTTCTGTATCAGTTTTTCTGAACACCAGTCTCAAAACTTTGCTCTCTGTATCTATCCTTCTGCACCTCAGTCTCCAACCTGTGCTCTCTGTAACATTCCTTCTACACCCCAGTCTCCAACCTCTGCTCTCTGTAACAGTTTTTTATACCGCAGTCTCCAAACTCTGGTCTTTGTAATGCTCTTTCTGCACCCCAATTTTCAACATCTACTTTCTGTAACAGTCCTTCTACACCTCACTCTATAAACTCTGCTCTCTGTAACAGTATTTCTACACCTCAGTCTCCCACCTCTTTTTTCTGTAACAGTAATTCTGCACCTCAGCCTGACACCTCTGGTCTCTGGACGGTCCTTCTGCACCTCAGTCTCTGATAACTGCTCTCTGTAACAGTCCACCTGCACCTCAGTCTCCAAACTCTGATCTCTGTAAGATCCTTCAGCAACCCAGTCTCCAAACTCTCCTCTTTGTAACAGGCCTTCTGCATGCCAGTCTCCAAAACCTGCTCTCTGTAGCAGGCCTTCTGCACCCCAGTCTCCAACCTCTGTTCTCTGCAATGATCCTACTGCACCCCAGTCTCCTACCTCTGATCTCTGCAACAGTCCTTCTGCACCTCAGTCTTCAACCTGTGCTCCAAACTCTGCTCTCTGCAATGATCCTACTGCACCCCAGTCTCCAACCTCTGATCTCTGTAACAGGACTTCCGCACCTCATTCTCCAACCTCTGCTCTCTGCAAAAGTCCTTCTGCATCCCAGTCTCCAAACTCTGCTCTCTTCAACAGTCTTTCTGCACCCTAGTTACCAACATCTGCTGTCTGCAACAGACCTTCCGCACCCCAGTCTCTAACATCTGCTCTCTGCAACAGTTCTTCTGCACCTCAGTCTGAAAACTATGCTCTCTGCAACGAACATTCTGCACCCCAGTCTCCTACCTCTGCTCTCTGTAACAGTACTTCTGCACCTCAGTCTCCCATCTATCCTCTCTTTATGATCCTTCTGCAACACAGTCTTTAAACTCTGCACTCTGTAACAGTCCTTTTGCTAAACAGTCTCCAAGCTCTGCTCTCTGTAACAGGACTTCTGCACCCCAGTCTCCAACCTCTGCTTTCTGTAACAGACCTTCTGCACGTCAGTCTCCAACATCTGCTCTCTGTAAGTTCCTTCAGAAACGAGTCTCCAAACACTGCTCTCTGTAACAGTCCTACTGCACCCCAGTCTCCAACCTCTCCTCTCTGTAACAGACTTTCTGAACGCCAGTCTAAAAACTCTGCTCTCTATAGCAGGCCTTCTGCACCCCAGTTTCCATCCTCTGTTCTCTACAACGACCCTTCTGCACCCCAGTCTCGTACCTTTGCTCTATGCAATGATCCTACTGCACCCCAGTCTCCAAACTCTGATCTCTGCAAAAGTCTTTCAGCACATCAGTCGCCAAATTCTGATCTCTGTAAGATACTTCTGCACCCCTGTCTTCAACCTCTGCTCTGTGTAACAGTCCATCTGAACCCCAATCTTCAACCTCTGCTCTCCGAAAGAGTCATTCTGCACCCCAGTCTTCAACCTCTTCTCTCTGTAAAAGTCCTCCTGCATATCAGTATCCAAACTCTGCTCTCTGTAATGGTCTTTCGGCACCCCAGACTCCAATCACTGCTTTCTATATCAGTCCTTCTGTACCCCAGTCTCCAAACTATGCTCTCTGTAAGAGTCCTTCTGCATCTCAGTCTCCAACCTCTGATCTCTGCAGAGTCCTTCTGCAACTCAGTCTCCAAATTCTGCTCTCGGTAAGATCCTTCTTCACCCCTGTATTTAACCTCTGCTCTCTGACACTGTCCTTCTGCACCCAAGTCTCCAAAATCTGCTCTCTGTAACAGGACTGCCGCACCTCAGTCATCAACCTCTGCTCCATGAAACAGTCCTTCTGCACCCAAGTCTCCAAACTCTGCTTTATACAACAGTCCTTCTGTACCCTAGTTACCAACATCTGCTCTCTGCAACTACCCTTCTGCACCCCAGTCTCCTAACTCTGCTCTCTGTAACAAAGCTTCTGCACCTCAGTCTCCTAACTCTGCACTCTGTTTCATCCTTCTGCAACCCAGTCTTTAAACTCTGCACTCTGTAACTCTCCTTATGCAAAACAGTCTCCAACCTCTGCTCTCTGTAACAGGACTTCTGCAACCCAGTCTCCAAATTCTGCTCTGTGTAACATGCCTTTTGCACCCCAGTCTCCAACCTCTTCCTTCTGCAATGATTCTTCTTCACCCCAGTCTCCAACATCTACTCTCTGCAACAGTCCTTTTGCACCCCAGTCTTTAAACTCTGCTCTCTGTTAGATTCATCTGAACCCCAATCTCCAACCTCTGCTCTCTGTAACAGTCCTTCTGCACCACAGTCTCCAAAGTCTGCTCTCTGTAAGATCCATCTTTACCCCAGTTTCTTACCTCTTCTCTCTGTAACAGTTCTTCTGCACCTCAGTCTCCAATCTCTTCTCTCTGCAACAGTTCTTCTGCACCCCAGTCTCCAACATCTGCTCTCTGTAATAGTCCTTCTGCACCTCAGTATCCAAACTCTGTGATCTGCAACAGCCTTCTGCACCCCAGTCTGCAAACTCTGCTCTCTGCAACGATCTTTCTGGACACCAGTGTCCAACGTCAGCTCTCTGCAACAATCCTTCTGCATCACAGTCTCCAACCTGTGCTCTCTGTAAGAACTTTCTGCACTACAGTTTCCAAAATTTTCTCTCTAACATTCCTTCTCTACCCCAGTCGCCAACCTCTGCTTTCTGCAAGGGTCCTACGGAACCCCTGTCTCCAAACTCTGCTCTCTCTAACGGTCCTTCTGCACCCAAGTCTCCAACCTCTGCTCTCTGTAATGATCCTTCTGCACCCCAGTCTTGAACCTCTGCTCTCTGCAATGATCCTTCTGCCCCTCAGTCTCCAACCTCTGCTCTCTGCAAAATTCCGATGGCACTCAAGTCTCAAACCTCTGCTCACTGCAACACTCTTTGTGAACCCAAGTCAATAACATCTGCTCTCTGCAACAGTTCTTCTGTACCTCAGTCTGAAAACTCTGCTCTCTGCAATAGTACATCTGCACCCCAGTCTTCAACCTCAACTCTCTGAAACAGTTATTCTGTACATCAGTCTCCAATCTCTGCTCTATGCAACAGTCCTTCTGCACCTAAGTCTCCAACATCTGCTCTCTGAAACAGTCCTTCGACACCCCAGTCTCTAACCTCCGCACTTTGCAACAGTCCTTCAACAACCAAGGCTCCATTCTCTGCTCGCCCCA
This sequence comes from Ictidomys tridecemlineatus, assembly GCF_052094955.1. NCBI lineage: Eukaryota > Metazoa > Chordata > Mammalia > Rodentia > Sciuridae > Ictidomys > Ictidomys tridecemlineatus. Next base: position 34,562 of record NW_027524632.1, read on the forward strand.
ACGATCCTTCTGCACCCCAATTTCCAACGTCTGCTCTCTGCAACAGTCCTTCTACGCCCCAGTCTCCAACCTCTGGTCTCTTAAACAGTCCTTCTATAACCCAGTCTTTATACTCTGTTAGACCCAATGATCCTTCTGGACCTCAGTCTTCAACCTCGGTTCTCTACATCAGTTCTTCTGCACCCCAGTCTCCAACCTTTGCTCTCTGTACCAGTCCTTCTGTACTGCAGTCTCCAACCTCTGTTCTCCTTAAGGGTCCTTATGCACCCCATTATCAAACCTCTGTTTTCTGTATCAGTCGTTTTGCACCACAGTCTCCAAACTCTGCCCGCTGTAAGAGTCCTTCTGCAACTCAGTCTGCAACCTCTGCTCTCTGTAACAGTCCTTCTGCACCCAAATCTCCATCCTCTGCTTTCTGCAAGAGTCCTTCTGCACCCCAGTCTCCAACAACTGCTATCTGAAACAGTCATTCTCCACCCCAGTCTCCAAATTCTGCTCTCTGTAAGGGTACTTCTGCACCCGGATCTCCAACCACTGCTTTCTGTTTCAGTCCTTCTGCACCCCAGTCTCCAACCTCTGCTCTGTTTAACTGTCCTTCTGCACCTTAGTCTCCAATGTCTGCTTTCTGCTACAGTCCTTCTGGAAACCAGTCTCAATCATCTACTCTCTGGAACATTCCTTCTGCACCCCAGTCTCCAACCTCTGCTCTCTGTATCAGTCCTTCTGTACTGGAGACTCCAACCTCTGCTCTCTTTAATAGTCCTCCTGTACCCCAGTCTTCAAGCTCTGCTTTCTGTATCATTCCTTCTGCACCCCTGTCTCAATCCACTGCTCTCTATAACAGTCTTTCTGCACCTCAGTCTTCAACCTCTGCTCTCTGCAACAGTTTCTTCTGCACCCAAATCTCCAACTTCTGCTCTATGCAAAAGTACTTCTGCACCCCAGTATCAACCTCCACTCTCGTAACAATCATTCTGCACCCCAGTATCCAAAATCTGCTCTCTGCAGCAGTCCTTCTTCACCCAAGTCTCCAACCTTCGCTCCCTGTTATATGCTTCTGTACCCCAGTCTCCAAATTCTACTCTCTGTTACAATCCTTCTGCACATCAGTCTCCAACCTCTGCTCTCTGCAATGGTCCTTCTGCAACCCTATCTTAAACCTCTGTTTTTCAACAGTCCTTCCGCTCCCCAGTCTCAAATCTCTGCTCTCTGTAAAAGTCCTTTGGTACACCAGTCTCCAATATCTGCTCTCTGTAATGGTCCTTCTGCACCCCAGTCTCCACCCTCTGCTTTCTGTATCAGTCCTGCACCACAGTCTTCAACCTCTGCTCTCTGTAACAGTCCTTATTCATCTCAGTCTCTATCCTCTTCTCTCTGCGACAGTCCTGAAACCAGGTCTCCAACCTCTACTGTCTGCAACAATCCTTCTGCACCCCAGTCTTCAACCTCGGCTCTCTGTAAGATTCTTCTGCACCCCAGTCTCCAACCTCTGCTATCTTCAAAAATCCTTTGGCACCTCAGTCGCCAAACTCTGTTCCCTGCAACACTCCTTCTGCACCCCAGTTTCCAAACTCTTCTCTTTGTAACAGTTCTTCTGCACCGAAGTCTCCAACCTCTGCTCTCTGTAATGGTCCTTCTGAACCCCAGTCCCAAAATGCTTTCTGTATCAGTCTTTCTGCACCCCAGTCTCCAACCTCTGCTCTCTTTAACAGTTCTTCTGCACCTCAGTTTCCAAATTCAACTCTCTGTAAGAGTCCTACTGCATCTCAGTCTCCAAACTCTACTCTCTTTAAGATTCTTTTGCAAACCAATCTCCACACTCTGCTCTCTGTAACAGTCCTTCTGCACCCCTTCTGCAAACTCTGCTCTCTGTAACAGGCTTTCTGCACCCCAGTCTTCAACATCTACTCTCTGGAAGAGTCCATCTGCACAGAAGTCTTCAACATCTGCTCTCTGCCACAGTAATTATGCACCCCAGTCTCCAACATCTGCTCTCTATATTAGTCCTTTTGCACCTCATTCTAAAAACTCTGCTCTCTGCCACAATCCTTCTGCACCCCAGTCTCCAACCCCTGTTCTCTCCAACAGTCCTTCTGCACCCCAGTCTCCAACCTGTGCTCTCTGTAACAGTCCTTCTGTACCGCAGTCTCCAACCCCTCATCTCTGTAATGGTTTTTCTGCACCCCAGTCTTCAATCACTGCTTACTGTATCAGTCCATCTGCACCCCAGTCTCCAACCTCTGCTCTCTGCAACAGTCCTTCTGCACCCCAGTCTCCAACCTCTGCTCTCTGCAATAATCTTTCTCCACCCCAGTCTCTAAAGTCTGCTCTCTGCCACTATCCTTCTGCATCCCAGACTCCAACCTCTTCTTACTATAAGATCCTTCTGCACCCCAGTCTCCAACCTCTGCTCTTTTCAAAGTTCCTTCTGCACCCCAGTCTCCAACCTCTGTTCTCTATCAGTACTTTTGCACCACAGTCTCCAACATCTACTCTCAGCAACAGTTCTTCTCCACACCAATCTGAACTTCTGTTCTCTGTAACAGTCCTTCTGTACTGCAGTCTCCAACCACTGCTCTCTGTAAGGGTCCTTCTGCAACCGAGTTTCAAAACTCTGTTCTGTGTTACTGTCCTTCTGCACCTTAGTCTGCCACCTCTTCTCTCATGTACAGTCCCTCTGTACTGCAATCTCCTACCTCTACTCTCTGCAAAAGTCCTTCTACAAGCCAGTCTGAAATCTCTGCTCTCTGAAATAGTCCTTCTGCACCGCAGTCTCCAAACTCTGTTCTCTGTATCAATCCTTCTGCACCTCAGTCTCCAAGCTCTGCTCTCTGCAACGATCCTTCTGCACCTCAGTCTCCAAACTCTACTCTTTGTAACAGTGCTTCTGCACCTCAGTCTCCAAACTCTGCTCTCAGTAAGATCCTTCTGAAACCCAGTCTCCAAACTCTGCTCTCTGTAAAAGTCCTCGTGCACCCCAGTCTCCAAACTCTGCTCTCTGTAACAGGCTTCCTTTACCCCAGTCTTCAACCTCTGCTCTCTGTATCTGTCCTTCTGCACCCCAGTCTTCAACCTCTGCTCTCTGCAACAATCCTTCTGCACCCTTTCTCCAACCTCTGCTCGCTGCAAGAGTCCTTGTGCACCCAGTCTCCAACATCTTCTCTCTGCAACAGTACTTCTGTACCTCAGTCTGAAATATCTGCTCTCTGCAACAATCCTTCTGCAGCCCAGTCTTCAAACTCTACTCTCTGTAACAGTCCTTCTGTACATTAGTCACCAACCTCTGCTTTCTGTAAGATGCTTTTGAACCCAGTTGAAAAACTCTGCTCACTGAAACACATTCTGCACCACAGTCTCCAATCTCTGCTCTCTATAACAGGCCTTCTGAACCCCAGTCTCCAACCACTGCTCTCTGTAAGAGGAATTCTTTACCCCAGTCTCAAACAGCTACTCTCTGCAACAGTCCTTCTGCACCCCAGTCTCCAACCTCTGATCTCTGCAACAGTCGTTCTGCACCCAAGTCTCCAACCTCTGCTCTCTATAGCACTCTTTCTGTACCGGAGTCTCCAACCTCTGCTCTCTTTATCCGTCCTTATGCACCCCAGTCTTTAACATCTGCTTTCCCTATAAGTCCTTCTACACCCCAGTCTCTAACCTCTGGTCTCTTTAACAGTCTTTCTGCACCTCAGTCTCCAAACTCTGCTTTCTGCAAAAGTCCTACTGCACCCCAGTCTCCAACCTCTTCTCTCTGCTACTTTCCTTCTGCACCCCAGTCTGCTACCTGTGCTCTCTATAAGAGTACTTCTGCACCCCAATCTCAAACTTCTGCTCTATGAAACGATGCTTCTGCACCCCAGTCTCTAACCTCTGCTCTCTGAAATGATCTTTCTGCACCTCAGTCTCCAACTTCTGCTCACTGGAACGATCCTTCTGCACCCCAGTCGCAAACATTTGCACTCTGTAGCAAACCTTCTACACCTCAGTATGCAACCTCTGCTCTCTGAAACAGTCTTTTGGCACCCCATTTTCCAACATCTGCTCTCTTCAACATTCCTTCTATACCCCAGTTCCAACCTCTGCTCTCTTAAACAGTCTTTCTGCACCCCACTCTCCAAACTCTGCTCTCTGTAACAGTCCTTCTGCACCTTAGTCTCCAAACTCTGCTCTGTGAAAGAAACTTCTACAACCCAGTCTCCAAACTCTGCTCTCTGTAACAGTCCTTCTACACCCCAGTCTCCAACCTCTGCTTTCTGTATCACTCTTTCTTCACCACAGTTTTTAAAGTCTGCTCACTGTAACAGTCCTACTGCACCTCACTCTGTAACCTCTGCTCTCTGTAACAGGCCTTCTGTACCCCAGTCCCCAACCTGAGCTATCTGAAAGATCCTTCTGCACCCAGTCTCCAAACTCTTCTCTCACAACAGTCCTTCTGTACCCCAGTCCCCAACCTAAGCTCTCTGAAAGATCCTTCTGCACCCAAGTCTCAAAACTCTACTCTCTGTAACAGTCCTTCTGCACCCCAGCCTCAAACCTATACTCTCTGTAACAATCCTTCTGCACATTAGTCTTTAACCTCTGCTCTCAGCAATGGTCCTTTTGCACCCCAGTCTCCAACTTCTGTTCTCTGCAACAGTCCTTCTGCACCACAGTCAGCAACATATGCTCTCTGTAACAGTCCTACTTTACTGCAGTCTCTAACCTCTGCTCTTTGTTATGGTCTTTCTGGAACCCAGTCTCTCACCTCTGCTTTCGGTATCAGTCTTTCTACAACCCAGTCTCCAACATCTGCTCTCTGTAACATTACTTCTTCACCTCAGTCTCCAATCTCTGCACTCTGTATCAGTCCATCTGCACCCCTGTTTCCAAACTCTGCTCTCTGAAATAGTCCTTCTGCACCTCAGTCTTCAACAACTGCTTTCTGCAACAGTCCTTCTACACACCAGTCTCCAAACTCTGCTCTCTGGGAAAGTCCTTGTCCACCCCCGTCTCCATAATCTGCTCTCTGCAACGATCCTTCTGCACCCCTGTCTCCAACCTCTGCTCTTCGTAACAGTCCTTCTGTACCATATTCTCCAACCTCTGCTCTCTGTTAGAGTTTTTCTATACCGCAGTCTCCAACCTCTGCTCTCTGTAACGGTCCCTCTGTACCCAAATTTTCAACCTCTGCATTCTGTAACACTCCTTCTGCACGTGAGTCACCAAACTCTGCTCTCTGTAACAGTCCTGCTGGAACTCAGTCTCCAACATCTGCTCTCTGTTACACTCCTTCTGCACCTCAGTCTGAAACCTCTGCTCTCTGCAGGATCCTTCTGCACCTCAGTCTCCAATCACTGCTCTCTGTAACATTCGTCCTGCACCACAGTCACCAAACACTGCTCTCTGTAAGATCTTTCTGCAACACAACCTCAAAACTATGCTCTCTATTACAATCTTTCTGAAACCCAGTTTCCAACCTCTGCTCTCAGTAGCAGGCCTTATGCACCCCAGTCTGAAAACTCTGCTCGCTTAAACAGTCCTTCTGCACGCCAGTCTGCAACCTCTGCTCTCTGTAACGGTCCTTCTGCACCCCAGTCTCAAACCTCTGCTTTCTGTATCATAATTCTTCACCCCAGTCTCCAACGTCTGCTCTGTGTAACAGTCCTTATACACCCCAGTCTCCAACCTCTGCTTTCTGCAATATTCCTTCTGCACTCCAGTCTCCAACCTGTGCTCTGTAACGATCATTCTGCAGCCCAGTCTCCACCTCTGCTGTCTTCAATGATGCTTCTGTAACTCAGTATCCAACTTCTTCTCTCTTCAACGATCCTTCTGCACCCCAATCTTCAAACTCTACTGTCTGTAACTGTTTTTCTGCACCTCAGTCTCCAACCTCTGCTCTCTGCTACGATCCTTTTGCACCCCAGTCTCCAACATCTGCTCTCTGTAACGGTCCTTCTGTATCCCAGTCTCGAAACTCTGCTTTCTGTATAAGTCTTTCAGAACCACGGTTTCCAACCTCTACTCTCTGTAACAGTCTTTATGCACCTCTGTCTCCAAACTCTGAAATCTGCAACCTTACTTGTGCACACCATTCTCTAAACTCTGCTATCTGTAACAGTCCTTCTGCACCCCATTCTCTAAACTCTGCTCTCTGCAAAAGTTCTTCTATAACACAGTCTCCAACCTCTGCTCTCTGTAACAGTCCTTCTGCACCCCAGTCTCAACCTCTGCTTTCTGTATCAGTAATTCTGCACCCCAGTCTCCAACCTTTGCTCTCTGTAACATTCTTTCTGCACCTCAGTCTCCAACCTCTTCTCTCTGAAACAGTTTTTTTGTACCCCAGTCTCCAAACTCTGCTCTCTGCAACAGTTCATTTGAACCCCAGTCTCCAACATCTGCACTCTGAAAGAGTTCTTCTATAAACCATTCTCCAACCTCTGCTCTCTTTAACAGTCCTCCTGTATTACAGTCTTCGAAACCTACTCTCTGCAATGGTTTTTCTGCAAGCTAGTCTCCAACCTCTCTTTCTTTATCAGTCCTTCTGAACCCAAGTCTCCAAAGTCTGTTCTCTGTAACAGTCCTTCTGCACCTCATCTCCTAATTCTGCTCTATGCAACAGTCCTTCTGCACCCCATTTTCCAAACTCTGCTCTCTGTAACAATTCTTCTGCACCTCTTTCTCCAACTCTGCTCTCTTAAATGGTCCTTCTGAACCTCAGTCTCCAACTTCTACTCTCTGTAACAGTCCTTCTGCACTTCAGTCTCCAACCTCTGCTCTCTGTAAGATACTTCTGCAACCCAGTCTCCAAACTCTGCCCTCTGTAATAGTCGTTCTGTATCCCTTCACTAACCTCTGCTCTCTGTAAAAAGTCTTCTGCACCACAGTATAAAAACTCTGTTCTCTGTAACAGTTCTTCTGCAACCCAGTCTCCAAACTCTGCTCTCTGCCACAGTCTTTCTAAACCCCAGTTTCCAACCTCTGCTCGCTGCAACATTCCTTCTGCACCCCAGTATCCAACTTCTGTTCTCTGTAACAATCCTTCTGCACCTCAGTTCCCAAACTCTGACCTCTGCAATGGTCCTACTGCACCCCAGTCTCTATCCTCTGCTCTCTGCACGATTTTTTTGCACCCCAGTCTCCAACCTCTGCTCTCTGGAAAAGTCCTTCTGCACCCCAGTCTCCAATATCTGCTCTCTGCAACCTTCCTTCTGTACATCAGTCTGAAAACTCTGCTCTCTGCAAGGATCCTTGTGCACCACAGTCTCTAAACTCTGCTTTCTGTAACAGTTCTTATGCAACTCAGTCTCCAACCTCTGCTCTCAGTAACAGTTTTTCTGTACCCAAATCTCCAACCTCTTCTCTCTGCAACAGTCCTTTTAAACTCAAGTCTCCAACCGCTGCACTCCGCAAAAGTTCTTCTGAACCTCAGTCTCCAACCTCTGCTCTCTGCAATGGTCTTTTTGCACCTCAGTCTTCAACATCTATCTCTGTAACAGTCCTTATGCACCGCAGTCTTCAACCTCTGCTCTCTGTAAGATCCTTCTGAAAACCAGTCTCCAAACTCTGCTTTCCGTAACAGTCCATCGGCACCCCAGTCTTGATACTCTGCTCTCTTCAACAGTCTTTCTGCACCCCAATCTCCAACCTCTGCTCTCTGGAACAGTCCTTCTGCACCTCAATCTCCAAACTCTGCTCTCTGTAAGATCCTTCTGCACCCCTGTCTGCAAACTCTGCTCTCAGTATCAGTCCTGCACCTTAGTCTCCAAACACTGCTCTCTGTAACAGTTTTTCTGCACCTCAGTCTTCACAACTGCTCTCTGAAACAGTCTTTCTGCACCCCAGCCTCCAAACTCTGCTCTCTAGAACTGTCCTTCTATACCCCAGTCTCCATAATTTACACTCTGCAATGATCCTTCTGCACCCCAGTCTCCACGTTTGCTCTCTGCAACAGTTCTTCTGAACCTCAGTCTTCAAACTCTTCTCTCTCTAACAGTGCTTCTGCACCTCAGTCTCCAAACTCTGATGTCTGAAACATCCTTCTGCAACCTAGTCTCCAAACTCTGCTCTCTGTAGGAGTCCTTCTGGACCCCAGTCTCCAAACTCTGCTCTCTGTAACAGGCCTTCTGCACCACAATCTCCAACCACTGCTTTCTGTATCAGTCTTTCTGCACACCAGTCTCCAACCTGTGCTCTCTGCAACGATCCTTCTGCACACCAGTCTCCAACAACTGCTCTCGGCAACAGTTCTTCTGTACCTCAGTCTGAAAACTCTGCTCTCTACAACATTCCTTCTGAACCCAAGTCTCCAACCTCTGCTCTCTTTAACAGTCCTTCTGTACCTCAGTCTCCAAAGACTGCTTTCTGTTAAACCCTTCTGAAACACAGTCTGCAAACTCTGCTCTCTGTAACAGTCCTTTTGCACCCCAGTCTCCAACTTCTGCTCTCTGTAGCAGGACTTCTGCACTCCAGTCTCTAACCTCTGATCTCTGTTAGAGGCCTTCTACACCGCAGTCTCTAACCTCTACTCTCTGCAATGAGCCTTCTGCTCCCCAGTCTCTGACCTCTGTTCTCTGCAACATTCCTTCTGCACTTCCGTCTCCAACCTCTGCTCTCTGCAACGGTCCTTCTGCACCACAGTCTCCAAACTCTGTTCTCTGCAAAAATCCATCTGCACCACAGTCTCCAACCTCTGCTCTCTGTAACGGTACTTCTGTACCGGAGTCTCTTACCTCTGCTCTCTGTAACGGTCCTTCTGCACCCCAGTCTTCAAACTCTGCTCTCTTCTACAGTCCTTCCACACCCCAGTCTCCAACCTCTGCTCTCTAGAACAGTCCTTCTATACCCCAGTCTCCATAATCTACTCTCTGCAACGATCCTTCTGCACCCCAGTCTCCAACGTCTGCTCTCTGAAACAATCCTTCTGCACCCCAGTATCCAAATTCTGTTCTCTGTAATAATCCTTTTGCACCTCAGTTCCAAAACTCTGACCTCTGCAATGGTCCTACTGCATCCCAGTCTCTATCCTTTGCTCTCTGCAACGATCCTTTTGCACCCCAGTCTCCAACCTCTGCTCTCTGGAAAAGTCCTTCTGCACCCCAGTCTCCAACATCTGCTCTCTGCAACCGTCTTTCTGTACATCAGTCTGAACACTCTGCTCTCTGCCAGGATCCTTGTGCACCACAGTCTCAAAACTCTGCTTTCTGTAACAGTCCTTCTGCAACTCAGTCTCCAACCTCTGCTCTCTGTAACAGTTTTTCTGCACCCAAATCTCCAACCTGTGCTCTCTGCAACAGTCCTTTTAAACTCAAGTCTCCAATCTCTGCACTCCTCAACAGTCCTTTTGCACCTCAGTCTCCAACCTCTGCTCTCTGCAATGGTCTTTTTGCACCTCAGTCTTCAACATCTATCTCTGTAACAGTCCTTATGCACCTCACTCTCCAACGTCTGCTCTCTGTAAGATCCTTCTGAAAACCAGTCTCCAAACTCTGCTTTCCGTAACAGTCCATCGGCACCCCAGTCTCTATACTCTGCTCTCTTCAACAGTCCTTCTGCACCCCAATCTCCAACCTCTGCTCACTGGAACAGTCCTTCTGCACCTCAATCTCCAAACTCTGCTCTCTGTAACAGGACTTCCGCACCTCATTCTCCAACCTCTGCTCTCTGCAAAAGTCCTTCTGCATCCCAGTCTCCAAACTCTGCTCTCTTCAACAGTCTTTCTGCACCCTAGTTACCAACATCTGCTGTCTGCAACAGACCTTCCGCACCCCAGTCTCTAACATCTGCTCTCTGCAACAGTTCTTCTGCACCTCAGTCTGAAAACTATGCTCTCTGCAACGAACATTCTGCACCCCAGTCTCCTACCTCTGCTCTCTGTAACAGTACTTCTGCACCTCAGTCTCCCATCTATCCTCTCTTTATGATCCTTCTGCAACACAGTCTTTAAACTCTGCACTCTGTAACAGTCCTTTTGCTAAACAGTCTCCAAGCTCTGCTCTCTGTAACAGGACTTCTGCACCCCAGTCTCCAACCTCTGCTTTCTGTAACAGACCTTCTGCACGTCAGTCTCCAACATCTGCTCTCTGTAAGTTCCTTCAGAAACGAGTCTCCAAACACTGCTCTCTGTAACAGTCCTACTGCACCCCAGTCTCCAACCTCTCCTCTCTGTAACAGACTTTCTGAACGCCAGTCTAAAAACTCTGCTCTCTATAGCAGGCCTTCTGCACCCCAGTTTCCATCCTCTGTTCTCTACAACGACCCTTCTGCACCCCAGTCTCGTACCTTTGCTCTATGCAATGATCCTACTGCACCCCAGTCTCCAAACTCTGATCTCTGCAAAAGTCTTTCAGCACATCAGTCGCCAAATTCTGATCTCTGTAAGATACTTCTGCACCCCTGTCTTCAACCTCTGCTCTGTGTAACAGTCCATCTGAACCCCAATCTTCAACCTCTGCTCTCCGAAAGAGTCATTCTGCACCCCAGTCTTCAACCTCTTCTCTCTGTAAAAGTCCTCCTGCATATCAGTATCCAAACTCTGCTCTCTGTAATGGTCTTTCGGCACCCCAGACTCCAATCACTGCTTTCTATATCAGTCCTTCTGTACCCCAGTCTCCAAACTATGCTCTCTGTAAGAGTCCTTCTGCATCTCAGTCTCCAACCTCTGATCTCTGCAGAGTCCTTCTGCAACTCAGTCTCCAAATTCTGCTCTCGGTAAGATCCTAGTTCACCCCTGTATTTAACCTCTGCTCTCTGACACTGTCCTTCTGCACCCAAGTCTCCAAAATCTGCTCTCTGTAACAGGACTGCCGCACCTCAGTCTTCAACCTCTGCTCCATGAAACAGTCCTTCTGCACCCAAGTCTCCAAACTCTGCTTTATACAACAGTCCTTCTGTACCCTAGTTACCAACATCTGCTCTCTGCAACAGTCCTTCTGCACTCCAGTCTCCAACATCTGCTCGCTGCAACAGTCATTCTGCACCTCAGTCTGAAAACTCTGCTCTCTGCAACTACCCTTCTGCACCCCAGTCTCCTAACTCTGCTCTCTGTAACAAAGCTTCTGCACCTCAGTCTCCTAACTCTGCACTCTGTTTCATCCTTCTGCAACCCAGCCTTTAAACTCTGCACTCTGTAACTCTCCTTATGCAAAACAGTCTCCAACCTCTGCTCTCTGTAACAGGACTTCTGCAACCCAGTCTCCAAATTCTGCTCTGTGTAACATGCCTTTTGCACCCCAGTCTCCAACCTCTTCCTTCTGCAATGATTCTTCTTCACCCCAGTCTCCAACATCTACTCTCTGCAACAGTCCTTTTGCACCCCAGTCTTTAAACTCTGCTCTCTGTTAGATTCATCTGAACCCCAATCTCCAACCTCTGCTCTCTGTAACAGTCCTTCTGCACCACAGTCTCCAAAGTCTGCTCTCTGTAAGATCCATCTTTACCCCAGTTTCTTACCTCTTCTCTCTGTAACAGTTCTTCTGCACCTCAGTCTCCAATCTCTTCTCTCTGCAACAGTTCTTCTGCACCCCAGTCTCCAACATCTGCTCTCTGTAATAGTCCTTCTGCACCTCAGTATCCAAACTCTGTGATCTGCAACAGCCTTCTGCACCCCAGTCTGCAAACTCTGCTCTCTGCAACGATCTTTCTGGACACCAGTGTCCAACGTCAGCTCTCTGCAACAATCCTTCTGCATCACAGTCTCCAACCTGTGCTCTCTGTAAGAACTTTCTGCACTACAGTTTCCAAAATTTTCTCTCTAACATTCCTTCTCTACCCCAGTCGCCAACCTCTGCTTTCTGCAAGGGTCCTACGGAACCCCTGTCTCCAAACTCTGCTCTCTCTAACGGTCCTTCTGCACCCAAGTCTCCAACCTCTGCTCTCTGTAATGATCCTTCTGCACCCCAGTCTTGAACCTCTGCTCTCTGCAATGATCCTTCTGCCCCTCAGTCTCCAACCTCTGCTCTCTGCAAAATTCCGATGGCACTCAAGTCTCAAACCTCTGCTCACTGCAACACTCTTTGTGAACCCAAGTCAATAACATCTGCTCTCTGCAACAGTTCTTCTGTACCTCAGTCTGAAAACTCTGCTCTCTGCAATAGTACATCTGCACCCCAGTCTTCAACCTCAACTCTCTGAAACAGTTATTCTGTACATCAGTCTCCAATCTCTGCTCTATGCAACAGTCCTTCTGCACCTAAGTCTCCAACATCTGCTCTCTGAAACAGTCCTTCGACACCCCAGTCTCTAACCTCCGCACTTTGCAACAGTCCTTCAACAACCAAGGCTCCATTCTCTGCTCGCCCCAACGATCCTTCTGCACCCCAATTTCCAACGTCTGCTCTCTGCAACAGTCCTTCTACGCCCCAGTCTCCAACCTCTGGTCTCTTAAACAGTCCTTCTATAACCCAGTCTTTATACTCTGTTAGACCCAATGATCCTTCTGGACCTCAGTCTTCAACCTCGGTTCTCTACATCAGTTCTTCTGCACCCCAGTCTCCAACCTTTGCTCTCTGTACCAGTCCTTCTGTACTGCAGTCTCCAACCTCTGTTCTCCTTAAGGGTCCTTATGCACCCCATTATCAAACCTCTGTTTTCTGTATCAGTCGTTTTGCACCACAGTCTCCAAACTCTGCCCGCTGTAAGAGTCCTTCTGCAACTCAGTCTGCAACCTCTGCTCTCTGTAACAGTCCTTCTGCACCCAAATCTCCATCCTCTGCTTTCTGCAAGAGTCCTTCTGCACCCCAGTCTCCAACAACTGCTATCTGAAACAGTCATTCTCCACCCCAGTCTCCAAATTCTGCTCTCTGTAAGGGTACTTCTGCACCCGGATCTCCAACCACTGCTTTCTGTTTCAGTCCTTCTGCACCCCAGTCTCCAACCTCTGCTCTGTTTAACTGTCCTTCTGCACCTTAGTCTCCAATGTCTGCTTTCTGCTACAGTCCTTCTGGAAACCAGTCTCAATCATCTACTCTCTGGAACATTCCTTCTGCACCCCAGTCTCCAACCTCTGCTCTCTGTATCAGTCCTTCTGTACTGGAGACTCCAACCTCTGCTCTCTTTAATAGTCCTCCTGTACCCCAGTCTTCAAGCTCTGCTTTCTGTATCATTCCTTCTGCACCCCTGTCTCAATCCACTGCTCTCTATAACAGTCTTTCTGCACCTCAGTCTTCAACCTCTGCTCTCTGCAACAGTTTCTTCTGCACCCAAATCTCCAACTTCTGCTCTATGCAAAAGTACTTCTGCACCCCAGTATCAACCTCCACTCTCGTAACAATCATTCTGCACCCCAGTATCCAAAATCTGCTCTCTGCAGCAGTCCTTCTTCACCCAAGTCTCCAACCTTCGCTCCCTGTTATATGCTTCTGTACCCCAGTCTCCAAATTCTACTCTCTGTTACAATCCTTCTGCACATCAGTCTCCAACCTCTGCTCTCTGCAATGGTCCTTCTGCAACCCTATCTTAAACCTCTGTTTTTCAACAGTCCTTCCGCTCCCCAGTCTCAAATCTCTGCTCTCTGTAAAAGTCCTTTGGTACACCAGTCTCCAATATCTGCTCTCTGTAATGGTCCTTCTGCACCCCAGTCTCCACCCTCTGCTTTCTGTATCAGTCCTGCACCACAGTCTTCAACCTCTGCTCTCTGTAACAGTCCTTATTCATCTCAGTCTCTATCCTCTTCTCTCTGCGACAGTCCTTCTGAAACCAGGTCTCCAACCTCTACTGTCTGCAACAATCCTTCTGCACCCCAGTCTTCAACCTCGGCTCTCTGTAAGATTCTTCTGCACCCCAGTCTCCAACCTCTGCTATCTTCAAAAATCCTTTGGCACCTCAGTCGCCAAACTCTGTTCCCTGCAACACTCCTTCTGCACCCCAGTTTCCAAACTCTTCTCTTTGTAACAGTTCTTCTGCACCGAAGTCTCCAACCTCTGCTCTCTGTAATGGTCCTTCTGAACCCCAGTCCCAAAATGCTTTCTGTATCAGTCTTTCTGCACCCCAGTCTCCAACCTCTGCTCTCTTTAACAGTTCTTCTGCACCTCAGTTTCCAAATTCAACTCTCTGTAAGAGTCCTACTGCATCTCAGTCTCCAAACTCTACTCTCTTTAAGATTCTTTTGCAAACCAATCTCCACACTCTGCTCTCTGTAACAGTCCTTCTGCACCCCTTCTGCAAACTCTGCTCTCTGTAACAGGCTTTCTGCACCCCAGTCTTCAACATCTACTCTCTGGAAGAGTCCATCTGCACAGAAGTCTTCAACATCTGCTCTCTGCCACAGTAATTATGCACCCCAGTCTCCAACATCTGCTCTCTATATTAGTCCTTTTGCACCTCATTCTAAAAACTCTGCTCTCTGCCACAATCCTTCTGCACCCCAGTCTCCAACCCCTGTTCTCTCCAACAGTCCTTCTGCACCCCAGTCTCCAACCTGTGCTCTCTGTAACAGTCCTTCTGTACCGCAGTCTCCAACCCCTCATCTCTGTAATGGTTTTTCTGCACCCCAGTCTTCAATCACTGCTTACTGTATCAGTCCATCTGCACCCCAGTCTCCAACCTCTGCTCTCTGCAACAGTCCTTCTGCACCCCAGTCTCCAACCTCTGCTCTCTGCAATAATCTTTCTCCACCCCAGTCTCTAAAGTCTGCTCTCTGCCACTATCCTTCTGCATCCCAGACTCCAACCTCTTCTTACTATAAGATCCTTCTGCACCCCAGTCTCCAACCTCTGCTCTTTTCAAAGTTCCTTCTGCACCCCAGTCTCCAACCTCTGTTCTCTATCAGTACTTTTGCACCACAGTCTCCAACATCTACTCTCAGCAACAGTTCTTCTCCACACCAATCTGAACTTCTGTTCTCTGTAACAGTCCTTCTGTACTGCAGTCTCCAACCACTGCTCTCTGTAAGGGTCCTTCTGCAACCGAGTTTCAAAACTCTGTTCTGTGTTACTGTCCTTCTGCACCTTAGTCTGCCACCTCTTCTCTCATGTACAGTCCCTCTGTACTGCAATCTCCTACCTCTACTCTCTGCAAAAGTCCTTCTACAAGCCAGTCTGAAATCTCTGCTCTCTGAAATAGTCCTTCTGCACCGCAGTCTCCAACCTCTGTTCTCTGTATCAATCCTTCTGCACCTCAGTCTCCAAGCTCTGCTCTCTGCAACGATCCTTCTGCACCTCAGTCTCCAAACTCTACTCTTTGTAACAGTGCTTCTGCACCTCAGTCTCCAAACTCTGCTCTCAGTAAGATCCTTCTGAAACCCAGTCTCCAAACTCTGCTCTCTGTAAAAGTCCTCGTGCACCCCAGTCTCCAAACTCTGCTCTCTGTAACAGGCTTCCTTTACCCCAGTCTTCAACCTCTGCTCTCTGTATCTGTCCTTCTGCACCCCAGTCTTCAACCTCTGCTCTCTGCAACAATCCTTCTGCACCCTTTCTCCAACCTCTGCTCGCTGCAAGAGTCCTTGTGCACCCAGTCTCCAACATCTTCTCTCTGCAACAGTACTTCTGTACCTCAGTCTGAAATATCTGCTCTCTGCAACAATCCTTCTGCAGCCCAGTCTTCAAACTCTACTCTCTGTAACAGTCCTTCTGTACATTAGTCACCAACCTCTGCTTTCTGTAAGATGCTTTTGAACCCAGTTGAAAAACTCTGCTCACTGAAACACATTCTGCACCACAGTCTCCAATCTCTGCTCTCTATAACAGGCCTTCTGAACCCCAGTCTCCAACCACTGCTCTCTGTAAGAGGAATTCTTTACCCCAGTCTCAAACAGCTACTCTCTGCAACAGTCCTTCTGCACCCCAGTCTCCAACCTCTGATCTCTGCAACAGTCGTTCTGCACCCAAGTCTCCAACCTCTGCTCTCTATAGCACTCTTTCTGTACCGGAGTCTCCAACCTCTGCTCTCTTTATCCGTCCTTATGCACCCCAGTCTTTAACATCTGCTTTCCCTATAAGTCCTTCTACACCCCAGTCTCTAACCTCTGGTCTCTTTAACAGTCTTTCTGCACCTCAGTCTCCAAACTCTGCTTTCTGCAAAAGTCCTACTGCACCCCAGTCTCCAACCTCTTCTCTCTGCTACTTTCCTTCTGCACCCCAGTCTGCTACCTGTGCTCTCTATAAGAGTACTTCTGCACCCCAATCTCAAACTTCTGCTCTATGAAACGATGCTTCTGCACCCCAGTCTCTAACCTCTGCTCTCTGAAATGATCTTTCTGCACCTCAGTCTCCAACTTCTGCTCACTGGAACGATCCTTCTGCACCCCAGTCGCAAACATTTGCACTCTGTAGCAAACCTTCTACACCTCAGTATGCAACCTCTGCTCTCTGAAACAGTCTTTTGGCACCCCATTTTCCAACATCTGCTCTCTTCAACATTCCTTCTATACCCCAGTTCCAACCTCTGCTCTCTTAAACAGTCTTTCTGCACCCCACTCTCCAAACTCTGCTCTCTGTAACAGTCCTTCTGCACCTTAGTCTCCAAACTCTGCTCTGTGAAAGAAACTTCTACAACCCAGTCTCCAAACTCTGCTCTCTGTAACAGTCCTTCTACACCCCAGTCTCCAACCTCTGCTTTCTGTATCACTCTTTCTTCACCACAGTTTTTAAAGTCTGCTCACTGTAACAGTCCTACTGCACCTCACTCTGTAACCTCTGCTCTCTGTAACAGGCCTTCTGTACCCCAGTCCCCAACCTGAGCTATCTGAAAGATCCTTCTGCACCCAGTCTCCAAACTCTTCTCTCACAACAGTCCTTCTGTACCCCAGTCCCCAACCTAAGCTCTCTGAAAGATCCTTCTGCACCCAAGTCTCAAAACTCTACTCTCTGTAACAGTCCTTCTGCACCCCAGCCTCAAACCTATACTCTCTGTAACAATCCTTCTGCACATTAGTCTTTAACCTCTGCTCTCAGCAATGGTCCTTTTGCACCCCAGTCTCCAACTTCTGTTCTCTGCAACAGTCCTTCTGCACCACAGTCAGCAACATATGCTCTCTGTAACAGTCCTACTTTACTGCAGTCTCTAACCTCTGCTCTTTGTTATGGTCTTTCTGGAACCCAGTCTCTCACCTCTGCTTTCGGTATCAGTCTTTCTACAACCCAGTCTCCAACATCTGCTCTCTGTAACATTACTTCTTCACCTCAGTCTCCAATCTCTGCACTCTGTATCAGTCCATCTGCACCCCTGTTTCCAAACTCTGCTCTCTGAAATAGTCCTTCTGCACCTCAGTCTTCAACAACTGCTTTCTGCAACAGTCCTTCTACACACCAGTCTCCAAACTCTGCTCTCTGGGAAAGTCCTTGTCCACCCCCGTCTCCATAATCTGCTCTCTGCAACGATCCTTCTGCACCCCTGTCTCCAACCTCTGCTCTTCGTAACAGTCCTTCTGTACCATATTCTCCAACCTCTGCTCTCTGTTAGAGTTTTTCTATACCGCAGTCTCCAACCTCTGCTCTCTGTAACGGTCCCTCTGTACCCAAATTTTCAACCTCTGCATTCTGTAACACTCCTTCTGCACGTGAGTCACCAAACTCTGCTCTCTGTAACAGTCCTGCTGGAACTCAGTCTCCAACATCTGCTCTCTGTTACACTCCTTCTGCACCTCAGTCTGAAACCTCTGCTCTCTGCAGGATCCTTCTGCACCTCAGTCTCCAATCACTGCTCTCTGTAACATTCGTCCTGCACCACAGTCACCAAACACTGCTCTCTGTAAGATCTTTCTGCAACACAACCTCAAAACTATGCTCTCTATTACAATCTTTCTGAAACCCAGTTTCCAACCTCTGCTCTCAGTAGCAGGCCTTATGCACCCCAGTCTGAAAACTCTGCTCGCTTAAATAGTCCTTCTGCACGCCAGTCTGCAACCTCTGCTCTCTGTAACGGTCCTTCTGCACCCCAGTCTCAAACCTCTGCTTTCTGTATCATAATTCTTCACCCCAGTCTCCAACGTCTGCTCTGTGTAACAGTCCTTATACACCCCAGTCTCCAACCTCTGCTTTCTGCAATATTCCTTCTGCACTCCAGTCTCCAACCTGTGCTCTGTAACGATCATTCTGCAGCCCAGTCTCCACCTCTGCTGTCTTCAATGATGCTTCTGTAACTCAGTATCCAACTTCTTCTCTCTTCAACGATCCTTCTGCACCCCAATCTTCAAACTCTACTGTCTGTAACTGTTTTTCTGCACCTCAGTCTCCAACCTCTGCTCTCTGCTACGATCCTTTTGCACCCCAGTCTCCAACATCTGCTCTCTGTAACGGTCCTTCTGTATCCCAGTCTCGAAACTCTGCTTTCTGTATAAGTCTTTCAGAA
This sequence comes from Ictidomys tridecemlineatus, assembly GCF_052094955.1. Taxonomy (NCBI): domain Eukaryota; kingdom Metazoa; phylum Chordata; class Mammalia; order Rodentia; family Sciuridae; genus Ictidomys; species Ictidomys tridecemlineatus. The sequence goes on from NW_027524632.1 coordinate 52,823, forward strand.
CCACGGTTTCCAACCTCTACTCTCTGTAACAGTCTTTATGCACCTCTGTCTCCAAACTCTGAAATCTGCAACCTTACTTGTGCACACCATTCTCTAAACTCTGCTATCTGTAACAGTCCTTCTGCACCCCATTCTCTAAACTCTGCTCTCTGCAAAAGTTCTTCTATAACACAGTCTCCAACCTCTGCTCTCTGTAACAGTCCTTCTGCACCCCAGTCTCAACCTCTGCTTTCTGTATCAGTAATTCTGCACCCCAGTCTCCAACCTTTGCTCTCTGTAACATTCTTTCTGCACCTCAGTCTCCAACCTCTTCTCTCTGAAACAGTTTTTTTGTACCCCAGTCTCCAAACTCTGCTCTCTGCAACAGTTCATTTGAACCCCAGTCTCCAACATCTGCACTCTGAAAGAGTTCTTCTATAAACCATTCTCCAACCTCTGCTCTCTTTAACAGTCCTCCTGTATTACAGTCTTCGAAACCTACTCTCTGCAATGGTTTTTCTGCAAGCTAGTCTCCAACCTCTCTTTCTTTATCAGTCCTTCTGAACCCAAGTCTCCAAAGTCTGTTCTCTGTAACAGTCCTTCTGCACCTCATCTCCTAATTCTGCTCTATGCAACAGTCCTTCTGCACCCCATTTTCCAAACTCTGCTCTCTGTAACAATTCTTCTGCACCTCTTTCTCCAACTCTGCTCTCTTAAATGGTCCTTCTGAACCTCAGTCTCCAACTTCTACTCTCTGTAACAGTCCTTCTGCACTTCAGTCTCCAACCTCTGCTCTCTGTAAGATACTTCTGCAACCCAGTCTCCAAACTCTGCCCTCTGTAATAGTCGTTCTGTATCCCTTCACTAACCTCTGCTCTCTGTAAAAAGTCTTCTGCACCACAGTATAAAAACTCTGTTCTCTGTAACAGTTCTTCTGCAACCCAGTCTCCAAACTCTGCTCTCTGCCACAGTCTTTCTAAACCCCAGTTTCCAACCTCTGCTCGCTGCAACATTCCTTCTGCACCCCAGTATCCAACTTCTGTTCTCTGTAACAATCCTTCTGCACCTCAGTTCCCAAACTCTGACCTCTGCAATGGTCCTACTGCACCCCAGTCTCTATCCTCTGCTCTCTGCACGATTTTTTTGCACCCCAGTCTCCAACCTCTGCTCTCTGGAAAAGTCCTTCTGCACCCCAGTCTCCAATATCTGCTCTCTGCAACCTTCCTTCTGTACATCAGTCTGAAAACTCTGCTCTCTGCAAGGATCCTTGTGCACCACAGTCTCTAAACTCTGCTTTCTGTAACAGTTCTTATGCAACTCAGTCTCCAACCTCTGCTCTCAGTAACAGTTTTTCTGTACCCAAATCTCCAACCTCTTCTCTCTGCAACAGTCCTTTTAAACTCAAGTCTCCAACCGCTGCACTCCGCAAAAGTTCTTCTGAACCTCAGTCTCCAACCTCTGCTCTCTGCAATGGTCTTTTTGCACCTCAGTCTTCAACATCTATCTCTGTAACAGTCCTTATGCACCGCAGTCTTCAACCTCTGCTCTCTGTAAGATCCTTCTGAAAACCAGTCTCCAAACTCTGCTTTCCGTAACAGTCCATCGGCACCCCAGTCTTGATACTCTGCTCTCTTCAACAGTCTTTCTGCACCCCAATCTCCAACCTCTGCTCTCTGGAACAGTCCTTCTGCACCTCAATCTCCAAACTCTGCTCTCTGTAAGATCCTTCTGCACCCCTGTCTGCAAACTCTGCTCTCAGTATCAGTCCTGCACCTTAGTCTCCAAACACTGCTCTCTGTAACAGTTTTTCTGCACCTCAGTCTTCACAACTGCTCTCTGAAACAGTCTTTCTGCACCCCAGCCTCCAAACTCTGCTCTCTAGAACTGTCCTTCTATACCCCAGTCTCCATAATTTACACTCTGCAATGATCCTTCTGCACCCCAGTCTCCACGTTTGCTCTCTGCAACAGTTCTTCTGAACCTCAGTCTTCAAACTCTTCTCTCTCTAACAGTGCTTCTGCACCTCAGTCTCCAAACTCTGATGTCTGAAACATCCTTCTGCAACCTAGTCTCCAAACTCTGCTCTCTGTAGGAGTCCTTCTGGACCCCAGTCTCCAAACTCTGCTCTCTGTAACAGGCCTTCTGCACCACAATCTCCAACCACTGCTTTCTGTATCAGTCTTTCTGCACACCAGTCTCCAACCTGTGCTCTCTGCAACGATCCTTCTGCACACCAGTCTCCAACAACTGCTCTCGGCAACAGTTCTTCTGTACCTCAGTCTGAAAACTCTGCTCTCTACAACATTCCTTCTGAACCCAAGTCTCCAACCTCTGCTCTCTTTAACAGTCCTTCTGTACCTCAGTCTCCAAAGACTGCTTTCTGTTAAACCCTTCTGAAACACAGTCTGCAAACTCTGCTCTCTGTAACAGTCCTTTTGCACCCCAGTCTCCAACTTCTGCTCTCTGTAGCAGGACTTCTGCACTCCAGTCTCTAACCTCTGATCTCTGTTAGAGGCCTTCTACACCGCAGTCTCTAACCTCTACTCTCTGCAATGAGCCTTCTGCTCCCCAGTCTCTGACCTCTGTTCTCTGCAACATTCCTTCTGCACTTCCGTCTCCAACCTCTGCTCTCTGCAACGGTCCTTCTGCACCACAGTCTCCAAACTCTGTTCTCTGCAAAAATCCATCTGCACCACAGTCTCCAACCTCTGCTCTCTGTAACGGTACTTCTGTACCGGAGTCTCTTACCTCTGCTCTCTGTAACGGTCCTTCTGCACCCCAGTCTTCAAACTCTGCTCTCTTCTACAGTCCTTCCACACCCCAGTCTCCAACCTCTGCTCTCTAGAACAGTCCTTCTATACCCCAGTCTCCATAATCTACTCTCTGCAACGATCCTTCTGCACCCCAGTCTCCAACGTCTGCTCTCTGAAACAATCCTTCTGCACCCCAGTATCCAAATTCTGTTCTCTGTAATAATCCTTTTGCACCTCAGTTCCAAAACTCTGACCTCTGCAATGGTCCTACTGCATCCCAGTCTCTATCCTTTGCTCTCTGCAACGATCCTTTTGCACCCCAGTCTCCAACCTCTGCTCTCTGGAAAAGTCCTTCTGCACCCCAGTCTCCAACATCTGCTCTCTGCAACCGTCTTTCTGTACATCAGTCTGAACACTCTGCTCTCTGCCAGGATCCTTGTGCACCACAGTCTCAAAACTCTGCTTTCTGTAACAGTCCTTCTGCAACTCAGTCTCCAACCTCTGCTCTCTGTAACAGTTTTTCTGCACCCAAATCTCCAACCTGTGCTCTCTGCAACAGTCCTTTTAAACTCAAGTCTCCAATCTCTGCACTCCTCAACAGTCCTTTTGCACCTCAGTCTCCAACCTCTGCTCTCTGCAATGGTCTTTTTGCACCTCAGTCTTCAACATCTATCTCTGTAACAGTCCTTATGCACCTCACTCTCCAACGTCTGCTCTCTGTAAGATCCTTCTGAAAACCAGTCTCCAAACTCTGCTTTCCGTAACAGTCCATCGGCACCCCAGTCTCTATACTCTGCTCTCTTCAACAGTCCTTCTGCACCCCAATCTCCAACCTCTGCTCACTGGAACAGTCCTTCTGCACCTCAATCTCCAAACTCTGCTCTCTGTGAGATCCTTCTGCACCCTAGTCTCCAAATTCTGCTCTCAGTATCAGTCCCGCACCTTAGTCTCCAAACACTGCTCTCTGTAACAGTTTTTCTGCACCTCAGTCTTCACAAGTGCTCTCTGTAACAGTCTTTCTGCACCCCAGCCTCCAAACTCTGGTCTCTAGAACGGTCCTTCTACACCCCAGTCTCCATAATCTACTCTCTGCAATGATCCTTCTGCACCCCAGTCTCCAAGTCTTCTCTTTGCAATGGTTCTTCTGAACCTCACTCTTCAAACTCTTCTCTCTCTAACAGTGCTTCTGCACCTTAGTCTCCAAACTCTGATGTCTGAAACATCCTTTTGCAACCTAATCTCCAAACTCTGCTCTCTGTAAGAATCCTTCTGGACCCCAGTCTCCAAACTCTACTCTCTGCATCAGGCCTTCTCCACCACAATCTCCAACCACTGCTTTCTGTATCAGTCCTTCTGCACACCAGTCTCCAACCTGTGCTCTCTGCAACGATCCTTTTGCACACCAGTCTCCAACAACTGCTCTCTGCAACAGTTCTTCTGTACCTCAGTCTGAAAACTCTGCTCTCTACAACAATCCTTCTGAACCCAAGTATCCAACCTCTGCTCTCCTTAACAGTCCTTCTGTACCTCAGTCTCCAAAGTCTGCTTTCTGTTAAACCCTTCTGAAACACAGTCTGCAAACTCTGCTTTCTGTAACAGTCCTTTTGCACCCCAGTCTCCAACCTCTGCTCTCTGTAGCAGGACTTCTGTACTCCAGTCTCCAACTTCTGCTCTCTGTTAGAGGCCTTCTGCACCCCAGTCTCCAACCTCTACTCTCTGCAACGAGCCTTCTGCACCCCATTCTCTAACCTCTATTCTCTGTAACATTCCTTCTGCACCTCAGTCTCCAACCTCTTCTCTCTGCAACGGTCTTTCTGCACCCCAGTCTCCAACCTCTGTTTTCTACAAAAATCCATCTGCACCACAGTCTCCAAACTCTGCTCTCTGTAACAGTACTTCTGTATTGGAGTCTCTTTCCTCTACTCTCTGTAACGGTCCTTCTGCACCCCAGTCTTCAACTTCTGCTCTCTTCTACACTCTTTCCTCACCCCAGTCTCCAACCTCTGCTCTCTAGAACAGTCCTTCTATACTCCAGTCTCCATAATCTACTTTCTGCAACGATCCTTCCGCACCCCGGTCTTCAACATATGCTCTCTGCAACAATCCTTCTGCACCCCAGACTCCAAACTTTTCTCTCTGTAAGATCGTTGTGCACCTCAGTTTCAAACTCTGCTCTCTGTAACATTTCTTCTGCACCCCAGTCTCCAACGTTTGCTCTCTTCAATGGTCCCTCTGCACCCTAGTCTCCAAACTTGTTTTCTACAACAGTTCCTCTGTACCGCAGTCTTCAACTTCTGTTCTCTGTAAGGGTCCTTATGCACCCCAGTCTCCAACCTCTGCTTTCTGTATAAGTGTTTCTGCACCACAGTCTCCAAACTTCACTCCCTGTAACAGTCCTTCTGCACCTCACTCTGCAACCTCTTCTCTCTGCAACAGTCCTTCTGCACCCCAGTCTCCATCCTCTGTTCTCTGCAACAGTCCTTTTGCACCCCAGTCTTCAACTTATGCTGTCTGTCAGTTTTTCTGCACACCTGACTCCAACCTCTGCTCTCTGTATCAGTCCTTCTGTACCGCAGTCTCCAAACTCTGGTCCCTGTTAGGGTCCTTCTGCACCTCAGTCTCCAACCTCTGCTCTCTGCAACACTCCATCTGCACCCAAGTCTCCAAACTGTGCTCTCTGCAACAGTTTTTCTGCACCTCAGTCTCCAACCTGTGCTCTCTGCAAAAGTCCTACTGCACCAAATGGCACCACAGTGAGCCATGTCAGCGGACCGTGGTCGCCATTGCACCCCAGTCTTCAACCTGTGCTCTCTGTAAAAGTCTTTCTGCACCAGAGTCTCCAAACTCTGCTCTCTTTAAGGATCCTTCTGCAGCCCAGTCTCCAACCTCTGCTCTCTGCAATGCTCCTTCTGCACCCCAGTCTCCAACGTCTAATCTCTGTAAAAGTCCTTCTACATCCCAGTCTCCAACCTCTGCTCTCTTTAACTATTCTTCTGCACAACAGTCTCCACACTCTGCTCTTTGCAACAGTCCTTATGCACCCACGTCTCCAACATCTGCTCTCTGCAACAGTCCTTCTACACCAGAGTCTTCAACTTCTGCTCTCTACAACAGTCCTTCTACACCCAAGTCTCCATACTCTGCTCGCCCCAACGATCTTTCTGCACCCCAGTCTCCAACCTCTGTTCTATACAACACTTATTCTGCACCCCAGTCTCCAACCTCTGCTCTCTGTAACACTGCTTTTGAACCGCATTCTCCAAACTTTGTTTTTTTAAAGGGTACATATGCACCCCAGGATCCAACCTCTGCTTTCTGTATCCATCGTTTTCCACCACAGTCTCCAAACTCCGCCCGCTGTAACAGTCCTTTTGCAACTCAGTCTGCAACATCTGCTCTCTGCAACAGTCCTTCTACAGCCAAGTCTCCATCCTCTGCTCTCTGCAACAGTCCTTTTGCACCACAGACTCCAACATCTGATCTCTGAAACAGTTCTTCTCTACCCCAGTCTCCAACCTCTGCTCTCTGTAACAGTCCATCTGCACAGAAGTCTCCAACCTCTGCTCTCTGCAACAGTCATTATGCACCCAAGTCTCAAACATCTGCTCTCTAAATTAGTCCTTCTGCACCTCAGTCTGAATACTCTGCTCTCTTCCAGGATCCTTCTGCACCTCATTCTCCAACCTCTGTTCTCTGCAACAATCCTTCTGCATCCCAGTCTCCAAACTCTGCTCTCTGTAACAGTCCTTCTGTACCGCAGTCTCCAACCTCTTCTCTCTGTAATGGTCCTTCTGCACCCCAGTCTCCAAATACTGCTTACTGTATCAGTTTTTCTGAACCACAGTCTCCAAACTCTGCTCTCCGTAACAGTCCTTCTGGACTTAAGTCTCCAACCTCTGCTCTATGCAACAGTCTTTCTGCAACCCAGTCTCCAACCTCTGCTGTCTGCAAAAATCATTCTGCACCCCAGTCTCCAATATCTGTTTTCTGTATCAGTCCTGCACCACAGTCTCCAAAATCTGCTCTCTGTAACAGTCCTTCTGCACCTCTGTCTCCAACCTCTGCTCTCTGCAACAGTCCTTCTGCACCCCAGTCTCCAACCTCTGCTCTCTGCAATAATTCTTCTGCATGCCAGACTCCAACGTCTGCTCTCTGCCACAGTCCTTCTTCATCTCAGACTCCAACCTCTTTTCACTGTAAGATCCTTCTGCACCCCAGTCTCCAACCTCTGCTCTCTTCAAAGTTCCTTTTGCACCCGAGTCTCCAACCTCTGTTCTCTGCATCAGTCCTTCTACGCCACAGTCCCCAACATCTACTCTCTGAAACAGTTCTTCTCCACACCAGTCTCCAACCTCTGTTCTCTGTAATAGTCCTTCTGTACTGCAGAATCCAACCGCTGCTCTTTGTAAGGGTCCTTCTGTACCCGAGTCTCTAAACTCTGTTCTGTGTAACTGTCCTTCTGCACCTTAGTCTTTAACCTCTGCTCTCTGCTACAGTCCTTCTGCACCCCAATCTCCTACCTCTACTCTTTGCAACAGTCCTTCTACACGCCAGTTTTAAACCTCTGCTCTCTGCAATAATCTTTCTGCACCCCAGTCTCCAATCTCTGCTCTCTGTATCAATCCTTCTGCACCCCAGGCTCCAAAATCTGCTCTCTGTAATTATCCTTCTGCACCCCAGTCTCAAATCTCTGCTCTCCACAATGATCCTTCTGCATCTCAGTCTCCATCATCTGCTCTCTGCAAAGATCCTTTGGCACCCCAGTCTCAAAACTCTGCTCCCTGCAGCAGTCCTTGTGAACCCCAGTCTCTAACATATGCTCTCTGCAACAGTTCTTCTGTACCTCAGTCTGAAAACTCTGCTCTCTGCAACAATCTTTCTGCACCCCAGTCTTCAAACTCTACTCTCTGTAACAGTCCTTCTGTTCATCAGTCTCCAACCTCTGCTTTCTGAAAAACCCTTTTAAACTTAGTGCACAGACTCTGCTCACTGAAACACATTCTGCACCCATTCTCCAATCTCTGCTCTCTGTAAAAGGCCTTCTGCACCTCAATCTTCAACCACTGCTCTCAGTAAGAGGAATTCTTCACCCCAGTCTCCAACAGCTACTCTCTGCAACGATGCTTGTGCACCCCAGTCTCAAACCTCTGCTCTCTGCAACAGTTTTTCTGCACCCCAGTCTCCAACCTCTGTTCTCTGCAACAGTCGTTCTGCATCCCAGTGTCCATTCTCTGCTCTCTATACCAATCTTTCTGTACCGGAGTCTCCAACCTCTGCTCTCTTTATCCGTCCTTCTGTACCCCAGTCTCCAACATCTGCTTTCTCTATAAGTCCTTCTGCACCCCGGTCTCCAATATCTGCTCTCTCTAACAGTCTTTCTGCACCTCAGTCTCCAACTTCTGCTTTCTGCAAAAGTCCTCCTGCACCCCACTCTCCAACCTCTGCTCTCTGAAACATTTCTTCTGCACCCCAGTTTCTAAACTCTTGTCTCTGCAACGATCTTTCTGCACCTCAGTCTCCAACTTCTCCTCTCTGCAACGATATTTTGAATCCCAGTCTCAAACATCTGCACTCTGTAAGAGTCCTTCTACACCTCAGTCTCCAACCTCTGCTCTCTGCAAAAGTCTTTTTCACCCCAATCTCCAACATGTGCTCTCTTCAACAGTCCTTCTATACACCAGTTCCAACCTCTGCTCTGCTCTCTTAAACAGTCCTTCTGCACCCCACTCTCCAACCTCTTCTCTCTGTAACAGTTCTTCTACACCTCAGTCTCCAAACTCTGCTCTCTGAAAGAAACTTCTACAACCAAGTCCCCAAACTCTGCTCTCTGAGACAGTCCTTCTGCACCCCATTCATCAACCTCTGCTCTCAGCAACTGTCCTTATGCACCCCAGTCTCCAAACTCTGCTCTCCTCAACAGTCCTTCTGTACCCCAGTCCCCAACCTAAGCTCTCTGAAAGATCCTTCTGCACTCAAGTCTCCAAACTCTACTCTCTATAACAGTCCTTCTGCACTCCAGTCTCAAACCTATACTCCCTGTAACAATCTTTCTGCACATTAGTCTTTAACCTCTGCTCTCAGCAACGGTCCTTTTGAACCCCAGTCACCAACTTCTGTTCTCTGCAACAGTCCTTCTGCACCACAATCTGCAACATCTGCTCTCTGTAACAGTCCTTCTGTACTGCAGTCTCCAACCTCTGCTCTTTGTAACGGTCCTTCTGCACCACAGTCTCTCACCTCTGCTATCAGTATCAGTCTTCTTCACCCCAGTCTCCAACCTCTTCTCCCTGTAACATTCCTTCTGCACCTCAGTCTCAATCTCTTCTCTCTGTATCAGTCTTTCTGCACCCCTGTTTCAAAACTCTGCTCTCTGAAACAGTCCTTCTGCACCTCAGTCTCCAACAACTGCTTTCTGCAACAGTCCTTCTACACACAAGTCTCCAAACTCTGCTCTCTGGGACAGTCCTTCTATACCCCTGTCTCCATAATCTGCTCTCTGCAATGATCCTTCTGCTCCCCATTCTCCAACGTCTGCTCTGCAACAGTTTTTTTGCAACCCAGTCTCAAAACTCTGCTCTCTATAAGATTTTTCTGTACCCCAGTTTCCAAACTCTGCTCTCTGTAACATTTCTTCTGCACCACAGTCTCCAACCTCTGCAATGGTTCCTCTGCACCCCAGTCTCCAACCTTATTCTCAACAACAGTTTTTCTGTACCGCAGTCTTCAACCTCAGTTCTCTTTAAGGGTCCTTCTTCACCCCAGCCTCCAAACTCTGCTTTCTGTATCAGTGCTTCTGCACCACAGTCTCCAAACTCTGCTCTCTGTTACAGTCCATCTGCACATCACTCTGCAACCACTGCTCTCTGCAACAATCCTTCTGCACCCCAGTCTTCAACCTCAGCTCTCTGTAACAGTCCTTCTGTACTGCAGTCTCCAAACTCTGCTCTCTGTAACAGTCCTTCTGCACCCGAGTCTCCAAACTCTGCGTTATGTATCAGTCATTCTGCACCTTAGTCTCCAACCTCTGCTCTCTGTAACAGTCTTTCTGCACCTCAGACTCCAAACACTGTTCTCTGCAACAGTCTTACTGCGACCCAATATCCAACCTCTGCTCTCTGCAACAGTCCTAATGCACCTCAGTGTCCAAACTCTACTCTCTTTAAGATCCTTTTGCAAAACAATCTCCAAACTCTGCTCTCTGTAACAGTCCTTCTGCACCCCTTCTCCAAACTCTGCTCTTTGTAACAGTCTTTATGCTCCCCAGTCTTCAACATCTACTCTCTGGAACAGTCCATCTGCACAGAAGTCTCCAACATCTGCTCTCTGCCACAGTAATTATACACCCCATTCTCCAACATCTGCTCTCTACATTAGTCCTTCTGCACCTCAGTCTAAAAACTCTGCTGTCTTCCACAATCCTTCTGCACCCCTGTCTCCAACATCTGTTCTCTCCAACAGTCCTTCTGCACCCCAGTCTCCAACTTGTGCTCTCTGTAACAGTCCTTCTGTACCGCAGTCTTCAAACTCTTCTCCCTGTAATGGTCCTTCTGCACCCCAGTCTCCAAACACTGCTTAGTGTATCAGTCCTTCTGCACCACAGTCTCCAACCTCTGCTCTCTGTAACAGTCCTTCTGCACCTCAGTCTCCAATCTCTTCTCTCTGCAACAGCCCTTCTGCACCCCAGTCTCCAACCTCTGCTCTCTGCAATAATCCTTCTGCACCCCAGTCTCCAACGTCTGCTCTCTGACACAGTCCTTCTGCATCCCAGACTACAACCTCTTCTCACTCTAAAATCCTTCTGCACCCCAGTCTCCAACCTCTGCTCTCTTCAAAGTTCCTTCTGCACCCCAGTCTCCAACCTCAGTTCTCTGCATCAGTCCTTCTGCACCACATTCTCTAACATCTACTCTCAGCAACAGTTGTTCACCACACCAGTCTCCGAACTCTGTTCTCTGTAACAGTCCTTCTGTACTGCAGTCTCCAACCACTGCTCTCTGTAAGGGTCCTTCTGCAACCGAGTCTCAAAACTCTGCTCTGTGTAACTGTCCTTCTGCACCTTAGTCTCCCACCTCTGCTCTCTTCTACAGTCCCTCTGTACCCCAATCTCCTGCCTCTACTCACTGCAACAGTTCTTCTACACTCCAGTCTAGAACCTCTGCTCTCTGCAATAGTCCTTCTGCACCGCAGTCTCCAACCTCTGCTCTCTGTATCAATCTTTCTGCACCTCAGTCTCCAAGCTCTGCTATCTGCAACGATCCTTCTGCACCTCAGTCTCCAAACACTGATCTTTGTAAGATCCTTGTGCACCCCAGTCTTTAAATTCTTCTCTCTGCAACAGGCTTACTTCAACCCAGTCTCCAAACTCTGCTCTCTGTATCTGTCCTTCTGCACCCCAGTCTTTAACATCTGCTCTCTGCAACAATCCTTCTGCACTCTGTCTCCAACCTCTGCTCACTTCAATATTCCTTGTGCACCCAGTCTCCAACATCTTCTCTCTGCAACAGTTCTTTTTACCTCATTCTGAAAACTCTGCTCTCTGCAACAATCCTTCTGCACCCAAGTCTTCAAACTCTACTCTCTGTAACAGTCCTTCTGTACATCAGTCTCCAACCACTGCTCTCTGTGAGAGAAATAATTCACCCTAGTCTCAAACAGCTACTCTCTTCAACAGTCCTTCTGCACCCAAATCTCCAACCTCTGATCTCTGCAACAGTCGTTATGTACCCCAGTCTCCAACCTCTGCTCTCTATAGCAGTCCTTCTGTACTGGAGTCTCCAACCTCTGCTCTCTTTATCCGTCCTTCTGCACCCAAGTCTTCAAACTCTGCTCTCTTTAACAGTCTTTCTGCACTTCAGTCTGCAACCTCTGCTTTCTGCAAAAGTCCTCCTGCACCCCAGTTTCCAACCTCTGCTCTCTGCAACATTCCTTCTGCACTCCAGTCTCCTACCTGTGCTCCCTATAAAAGTCCTTCTGCACCCCAATCTCATACCTTTGCTCTCTGAAACGATGCTTCTGCACCCCAGTCTCTAAATTCTTCTCTCTGCAGTGATCTATCTGCACCTCAGTCTTCAAATTTCTCTCTGCAATGATCTTTCTGCACCCCAGTCTCAAACATCTGCACTCTGTAACAGTCCTTCTACACCTCAGTCTCCAAACTCTGCTCTCTGTAACAATCCTTCTGTGCCTCAGTCTCCAACCTCTACTCTCTGTAACAGTCCTTCTGCACCTCACTCTTCAATATCTGCTCTCTGTGAGTTCCTTCTGCAACCCAGGCTCCAAACACTTCCCTCTGTAACATTCCTGCTGCACGCCTTCTCCCAACTCTCCTCTCCATACAGGCCTTCTGCACCCCAGTCTCCAAAGTCTGTTTTCTATAACAATTCTTCTGCATCCCAGTCTCCAACCTCTGCACTTGGTAACAGTCCTGCTGCACCTCGGTCTACAATCTCTGCTCTCTGTAAGATCCTTCTGCAACCTTGTCTAAAAACTCTGCTCTCTGTAAGAGTCATTCTGCACCTCATTCTCCAAACTCTGTTCTTTTAAAACTCATTCTGCACCCCAGTTGCCAAACACTACTCTCTGAAACAGTCCTTCTGTACCGCAGTCTCGAAACTCTTCTCTCTGTAACGGTCCTTCTGCACCCTAGTCTCTAAACTCTGCTTTCTGTATCAGTCCTTCTGAACCCCAGTCTACAAACTATGCTCTCTGTAACAGTCTTTCTGCACCTCATATCCAAACTTTGCTATCTGAAACAGTCTTTATGCACCCCAGTCTCCAACCTCTGCTGTCTGCAAAATTCCTTCTGCACCCGAGTCTGCAACGTGTGCTCTGTGTAACAATCCTTCTGCAGCCCAGTCTCCACCTCTGCTCTCTGCAATGATCCTTCGGTACCTCAGTCTTAAACCTCTGCTCTCTGAAACAGTCTTTCTGCAACCCAGTCTCCTAACTCTGTTCGCTGTAACAGTCCTTCTCCACCTCAGTCTTCAACCTCTGCTTTATGAAGAGTCCTTCTGCACCCTAGTGTCCAACATCTGCTCTCTAAACAGTCCTTCTGCACCCCAGTCTCCAACATCTGCTATCTGCAACAGTCTTTCTGCACCCCAGTGTCCAAACTCTGCTCTCTGCAACGATCCTTCTGCACCCCAGTCTTCAACGTCTGCTCTCTGAAAGATTCTTCTGACCCCAGTTTCCAGATTCTGCTCTCTGTAATATTTCTGCCCCACGCCAGTCTCAAACCTCTGCTTTCTGCAACGGTCCTGCTGCACCCCAGTCTCCAACGTCTGTACTCTGCAACACTCCTTCTGCTCCACAGTCTCCAAACTCAGCTCTCTGTAACAGTCCTTCTGCAACGCAGTATCAAAATTCTGCTCTCTGTAAAGGTCCTTTTGCACGAGAGTTTCCAAACTCTGCTTCTTTCTCCGTCCTTCTGCACCTCAGTCTCCAAACTCTGCTCCTGAAAAAGTCCTTCTGCACCTCATTTTACAACTTCTGCTCTCTGCAACAGTTCTTCTGAACAACAGTATCCAACATCTGCTCTCTGAAAAAGTCCTTGTGTACCCTAGTCTCCAACCTATGCTCTCTGCATCAGTCCTTCTGTACTGCATTCTTCAACTTCTGCTCTCTGCAACGAATCTTCTGCACCCCAGTCTTCAACATCTGCTCTCTACAAAAGTCATTCTGCACCTCAGTCTGAAAATTTTGCTCTCTGCAACAATCCTTCTGCACCCCAGACTTCAACATCTGCTCTCTGTAACAGTCCTTCTGCACCTCAGTCTCCAAACTCTTCTCTACGTAAGATCTTTCTGAAACACAGTCTCCAAATTTTGCGCCCTGTAACAGTCCTTCTGCACCTCAGTCTCCAACCTCTGCTCTCTGTAATATCCTTCTGAAAATAAGTTTCCAAACTCTGCTTTCCGTAACAGTCCTTCTGCACCCCAGTTTCTATACTCTGCTCTCTTCAACAGTCCTTCTGCACCCCAATCTCCAACCTCTGCTCTCTGAAACAGTGCTTCTGCACCTCAATCTCCAAACTCTGCTCTCTGTAAGATCCTTCTGCACCCCAGTCTGCAAACTCGTCTCTCAGTATCAGTCCTGCACCTTAGTCTCCAAACACTGCTCTCTGTAACTGTTTTTCTGCACCTCAGTCTTCACAACTGCTCTCTGAAACAGTCTTTCTGCACCCCAGTCTCCAAACTCTGCTCTCTAGAACAGTTATTCTATACCCCAGTCTCCATAATCTACTCTCTGCAATGATCCTTCTGCACCCCAGTCCCCAAGTCTGCACTCTGCAATGGTTCTTCTGCACCTCACTCTTAAAACTCTTCTCTCTCTAACAGTGCTTCTGCACCTCAGTCTCCAACCTCTGCTGTCTGAAACATTTTTCTGCAACCTAGTCTCCAAACTCTGCTCACTGTAAGAGTCCTTCTGGACCACAGTCTCCAAACTCTACTCTCTGTAACAGGCCTTCTGCACCACAATCTCCAACCACTGCTTTCTGTATCAGTCCTTCTGCAAACCAGTCTCCAACCTGTGCTCTCTACAATGATCCTTCTGCACCCCAGTCTCCAACATCTGCTCTCTGCAACAGTTCTTCTGTACCTCAGTCTGAAAACTCTGCTCTCTACAACAATCCTTCTGAACCGAAGTCTCCAACCTCTGCTCTCTTTAACAGTCCTTCTGTACCTCAGTCTCCAAAGTCTGCTTTCTATTAAACCCTTCTGAAACATAGTCTGCAAACTCTGCTCTCTGTAACAGTCCTTTTGCACCCAAGTCTCCAACCTCTGCTCTCTGTAACAGGACTTCTGCACTCCAGTCTCCAACCTCTGCTCTCTATAGCAGTCCTTCTGTACCGAAGTCTCCAACCTCTGCTCTCTTCATCCATCCTTCTGCACCCCAGTCTCCAAACTCTGCTCTCTTTAACAGTCTTTCTCCACCTCAGTCTCCAACCTCTGCTTTCTGCAAAAGTCCTCCTGCACACCAGGTTCCAACCTCTGCTCTCTGCAACATTTCTTCTGCACCCCAGTCTCCTACCTGTGCTCTCTATAAAAGTCCTTCTGCACCCCAATCTCTAACCTCTGCTCTCTGAAATGATGCTTCTGCACCCCAGTCTCTAACCTCTTCTCTCTGCAGTGATCTATCTGCACGTCAGTCTCCAACTTTTTATCTCTGCATCGATCCTTCTGCACCCCAGTCTCAAATATCGTCACTCTATAACAGTCCTTCTACACGTCAGTCTCCAACCTCTGCTCTCTGCAATAGTCTTTTTGCACCCCAATCTCCAACATCTTCTCTCTTCAATTGTCCTTTTTTACCCCAGTTCCAACCTCTGCTTTCTTTAACAGTCCTTCTGCACTCCACTCTCCAAACTCTGCTCTCTGTAAGAGTCCTTCTGCACCTAAGTCTCCAAACTCTGCTCTCTGAAAGAAACTTCTACAACCCAGTCTCCAAATTCTGCTCTCTGTAACAGTCCTTCTACACCCCATTCTCCAACCTCTGCTTTCTGTATCACTTCTTCTGCACCACAGTTTTTAAAGTCTGCTCGCTGTAACAGTCCTACTGCACCTCACTCTGTAACCTATGCTCTCTGTAACAGGCCTTCTTCACCCCAGTCTCCAAACTCTGCTCTTCACAACAGTCGTTCTGTATCCCAGTCCCCAACCTAAGCTCTCTGAAAGATCTTTCTGCACCCAAGTCTCCAAACTCTACTCTCTGTAACAGTCCTTCTGCACCCCAGTCTCAAACCTATACTCTCTGTAACAATCCTTCTGCACATTAGTCTTTCACCTCTGCTCTCAGCAATGGTCCTTTTGCACCCCAGTCTCCAACTTCTGTTGTCTGCAACAGTGCTTCTGAACCACAGTCTGCAACATATGCTCTCTGTAACAGTCCTTCTGTACTGCAATCTCCAACCTCTGCTCTTTGAAATGGTCGTTCTGGACCCCAGTCTCTCACCTCTGCTTTCGTTATCAGTCCTTATACACCCCAGTCTCCAATCTGCTCTCTGTATCAGTCCATCTGCACCCCTGTTTCCAAACTCTGCTCTCTGAAACAGTCCTTCTGCACCTCAGTCTTCAACAACTGCTTTCTGCAACAGTCCTTCTACACACCAGTCTCCAAACTCTGCTCTCTGAAACACTCCTTCAATACCCCTGTCTTTATAATATGCTCTCTGCAACGATCTTTCTGCACCCCATTCTCTAAAGTCTGTTCTGCAACAGTCTCTCTGTAACCCAGTCTCCAAACTCTGCTCTCTGTAAGATCCTTCTGTACCTTAGTTTCCAAACTCTGCTCTCTGTAACATTCCTTCTGCACCCCAGTCTCCAATCTCTGCTCTCTGCAATGTTCCCTCTGCACTGCAGTCTCCAACCTTATTCTCAACCACAGTCCTTCTGTACCGCAGTCTTCAACCTCTGTTCTCTGTAAGGGTCCTTCTTCACCCCAGTCTTCAATCTCTGCTTTCTGTGTAAGTGCTTCTGCACCACAGTCTCCAAACTCTGCTCTCTTAACAGTCCGTCTGCACCTCACTCTGCAACCTGTGCTCTGTGCAACAATCCTTCTGCACCCCAGTCTTCAACCTGTGCTCTCTGTAACAGTCCTTCTGTACTGCAGTCTCCAACCTCTGCTCTCTGTAACGGTCATTCTGCACCCGAGTCTCCAAACTCTGCATTATGTATCAGTCATTCTGCAACCCAGTCTCCAACCTCTGCTCTCTGTAACAGTCTTTCTGCACCTCAGACTCTAAACACTGTTCTCTGCAAAAGTCCTACTGCGCCCCAATCTCCAAACTCTGCTCTCTGCAACAGTCCTTATGCAACTCAGTGTCCAAACTCTGCTCTCTGTAAGATCCTTCTGAAACCCAGTCTCCAACCTCTGCTTTCTGCAATGGTCCTTCTGCCCCCCCAGTCTTAAAACTCTGATCTCTACAATAGTTATTCTGCACCCCAGTCTAAAACCTCTGCTCTCTGTAACAGTCCTTCTGTACCGAAGTCTCCAAACTCCGTTCTCTGTAAGGGTCCTTCTGCAACACATTCTCCATCTTCTAGTTTCTGTATCAGTCTTTTTGCACCACATTCTCGAAACGCTTCTGTCTGTATCAGTCCTTCTGCACCTGAGTCTGCAACCTCTGCTCTCTGCAATAGTCCATATGCACCCTATCTCTAAATTCTTCTCTCTGTCACATTTTTTCTGCACCCCAGGTCCCAACATCTGCTGTCTGCAACAGTCCTTCTCCAACCCAGTCATTAAACTCTGGTCTCTGCAACAGTCCTTCTACACTCCAGTCTCCAACCTCTGCTTTCTGTATCACTCTTTCTGCACCACAGTTTTTAAAGTCTGCTCTCTGTAACAGTCCTTCTGTACTGCAGTGTCCAACCTCTGCTGTCTGTAACACTCCTTCTGCACTCCAGTCTCAAACCTCTGCTCTCTTAATAGTCCTTCTTCACCTCAGTCTCCAAACTCTGCTTTCTGCAACCATCTTTCTGCACCCAGTCTCCAACCTCTGCTCTCTACAACGATCCTTCTGCACCCTAGTCTCAAACCTCTGTTCACTGCAACAGTCCTTCTAAACCCCAGTCTCCAACATCTGCTCTCTGCAACAGTTCTTCTGTACCTAAGTCTGAAAACTCTGCTCTCTGCAATAATCCTTCTGCACCCATTCTCCAACCTCTGCTCTCATTAACAGTCCTTCTGTACCTCAGTCTCAAAACTCTGCTCTATGCAATAGTCCTTCTGCACTCCAGTCTCCAACGTCTGCTCTCTGCAACAATAATTCTATACTCCAGTCTCCATACTCTGCTCTCTGCAAGAGTCCTACTACACCCCAGTCTCTATACTCTGATCGCCCCAAGGATCCTTCAGCACCCCAGTCTCCAACCTCTGGTATCTACATCAGTTATTTTGCTCCCCAGTATCCAACCTCTGCTCTCAGTAACAGTCCTTCTGTACCGAAGTCTCCAACCGCTGTTCTTAGTAAGGGTCTTTATGCACCCCAGTATCCAACCTCTGCTTTCTGTATCAGTCGTTTTGCACCACAGTCTCAAAACTCTGCCCTCTGTAACAGTCCTTCTGCAACTCAGTCTGCAACCTCTTCTCTATGCAACAGTCCTTCTGCACCACAGTCTCCAACGCCTGCTCTCTGTAATAGTAATTCTACACCCCAGTCTCCAACCTCTGCTCTCTGCAACTGTCCTTCTACAACCCAGTCTCCATGCTCTGCTCGCCCCAACGATCCTTCTGCACCCCAGTCTCCAACCTAAGTTCTCTACAACAGTTATTCTGCACCCCAGTCTCCAACCTCTGCTCTCTGTAACAGTCCTTCTGTTCTGCAGTCTCCAACATTTGTTCTTTGTAAGGGTCCTTATGCACCCCAGTTTCCAAATTGTGCTTTCTCTATCCGTCGTTTCCCTCCTCAGTCTTCAAACTCTGCCCACTGTACAGTCCTTCTGCAAATCAGTGTGCAACCTGTGCTCTCTGCAACATTCCTTCTCCACTCCAGTCTCCATCCTCTGCTCTCTTCAAAAGTCTTTTTGCACCCCAGTCTCCAACATTTGCTCTCTGAAACAGTCCTTCTCTACGCCAGTCTTTAACCTCTGCTCTCTATAACAGTCCTTCTGTACTGCATTCTCCAACCTCTGCTTTCTGTAGGGGTACTTCTACACCCGAGTATCCAAACTCTGCTTTCTGTATCAGTCCTTCTGCATCCCAGTCTCCAACCTGTGCTCTGTGTAACCTGTCCATCTGCACCTTAGTCTTCAACCTCTGCTCTCTGCTAC
This sequence comes from Ictidomys tridecemlineatus, assembly GCF_052094955.1. NCBI lineage: Eukaryota > Metazoa > Chordata > Mammalia > Rodentia > Sciuridae > Ictidomys > Ictidomys tridecemlineatus. The sequence continues at coordinate 71,325 of NW_027524632.1, forward strand.
ACGTTTTCTAGACCCCAGTCTCTAAACTCTGCTCTCTGTAACAATCCTCTGCACCTCAGTCTCGAACCTCTGCTCTCTGCAACGGTCATTCTGCACCTGAGTCTCCATCTTCTGATCTGTATCAGTCTTGTACACCTCTCTCCCACATCTGCTCTCTTTAACAGTCCTTCTTCACCTCAGTCTTCAACCTCTGCTCTGTGTAACACTCCTTCTGCACCCCAGTGTACAACATCTGCTCTCTGCAAGGATCCTTCTGTATCCCAGTCTTCAAACTCTGCTCTCCATAACAGTCCTTCTGCACCTCAGTCTCCAAACTCTGCTCTACGTAAGATCCTTCTGCAACCCAGTCTCCAAACTCTGCTCTCTGTAACAGCCCTTCTGCACCCAGTCTCCAACCTCTGCTCTCTGTAACAGGCCTTCTGCACACCAGTCTCCAAACTCTGCTCTCTGTATCAGTCTTTCTGCATGCCAGTCACAAATATCTGCTCTTTGTAACAGTCCTTCTGCATCTCAGTCTCCTACATCTGCTCTCCGCAACAGACCGTCAGCACCCCAGATTCCAACTTCTGGTTTCTGAAACAGTCCTTCTAAACCTAATACTACAAACTCTGGTATGTGCAACAGTCCTTCTGCACCCAATACACCACACTCTGGTATGTGCAACAGTACTTCTGCACCCCAGTCTCCAAACTCTGCTCTCTGTAGCAATCCTTCTGTGCCTCAGTCTCCAACCTCTACTCTCTGTAACAGTCTTTCTGCACCTCACTATTCAATATCTGCTCTCTGGGAGTTCCTTCTGCAACCCAGGCTCCAAACACTTCCCTCTGTAACAGTCCTTCTGCACGCCTTCTCCCAACTCTCCTCTCCATACAGGCCTTCTGCACCCAAGTATCCAAAGTCTATTCTCTATAACAATCCTTCTGCACCCCAGTCTCCAACCTCTGCACTTGGTAACAGTCCTGCTGCACCTCGGTCTACAATCTCTGCTCTCTGTAAGATCCTTCTGCAACCGTGTCTAAAAACTCTGCTCTCTGTAAGAGTCATTCTGCACCTCATTCTCCAAACTCTGTTCTTTTAACACTCATTCTGCACCCCAGTCGCCGAACACTACTCTCTGTAACAGTCCTTCTGTACCGCAGTCTCGAAACTCTTCTCTCTGTAACTGTCCTTCTGCACCCCAGTCTCCAAACTCTGCTTTCTGTATCAGTCCTTCTGAACCCCAGTCTACAAACTCTGCTCTCTGTAACAGTCTTTCTGCACCTCATATCCAAACTTTGCTATCTGCAACAGTCCTTATGCACCCCAGTCTCCAACCTCTGCTGTCTGCAAAATTCCTTCTGCACCCGAGTCTGCAACGTGTTCTCTGTGTAACAGTCCTTCTGCAGCCCAGTCTCCACTTCTGCTCTCTGCAATGATCCTTCTGTACCTCAGTCTTAAACCTCTGCTCTCTGAAACAGTCCTTCTGCAACCCAGTCTCCTAACTCTGTTCTCTGTAACAGTCCTTCTCCACCTCAGTCTTCAACCTCTGCTCTATGAAAGAGTCCTTCTGCACCCTATTGTCCAACATCTGCTCTCTAAACAGTCCTTCTGCACCCCAGTCTCCAACATCTGCTATCTGCAACAGTCCTTCTGCACCCCAGTGTCCAAACTCTGCTCTCTGCAATGATCCTTCTGCACCCCAGTCTCCAACGTCGGCTCTCTGCAACATTCCTTCTGAACCACCGTCTTCAACCTCTGCTCTCTGTAAGATCCTTCTGACCCCAGTTTCCAAATTCTGCTCTCTGTAATATTCCTTCCCCATGCCAGTCTCAAACCTCTGCTTTCTGCAACAGTCCTGCTGCACCCCAGTCTCCAAACTCTGTACTCTGCAACACTCCTTCTGCTCCACAGTCTCCAAACTCCACTCTCTGTAACAGTCCTTCTGCACCGCAGTATCAGAACTCTGCTCTCTGTATAGGTCCTTTTGAACGAGAGTTTCCAAACTCTGCTTCTTTCTCCGTCCTTCTGCACCTGAGTCTCAAACCTCTTCTCTCTGAAAAAGTCCTTCTGCACCTTATTTTACAACTTCTGCTCTCTGCAACAGTTCTTCTGAACAACAGTATCCAACATCTGCTCTCTGAAAAAGTTCTTGTGTACCCTAGTCTCCAACTTCTGCTCTCTGCAACAGTCCTTCTGTACTGCATTCTCAAACTTCTGCTCTCTGCAACGAATCTTCTGCACCCGAGTCTCCAAAATCTGCTTACTACAAAAGTCCTTCTGCACCTCATTCTGAAAATTTTGCTCTCTGCAACAATTCTTCTGCACCCCAGACTTCAACATCTGCTCTCTGTAACAGTCCTTCTGCACCTCAGTCTCCAAACTCTTCTCTACGTAAGATCTTTCTGAAACACAGTCTCCAAATTTTGCTCCCTGTAACAGTCCTTCTGCACCTCAGTCTCCAACCTCTGCTCTCTGCAAAAGTCCTTCTTCACCCAGGTCACCAAAGTCTGCTTTCTGTATCAGTCCTTCTGCACTCCAGTCTCTATACTCTGCTCTCTTCAACAGTTCTTCTGCACCCCAATCTCCAAACTATGCTCTCTGGAACAGTCCTTCTGCACCTCAATCTCCAAACTCTGCTCTCTGTAAGATCCTTTTGCACCCCTGTCTGCAAACTCTGCTCTCAGTATCAGTCCTGCACCTTAGTCTCCAAACACTGCTCTCTGTAACTGTTTTTCTGCACCTCAGTCTTCACAACTGCTCTCTGAAACAGTCTTTCTGCACCCCAGTCTCCAAACTCTGCTCTCTAGAACAGTCTTTCTATACCTCAGTCTCCATAATCTACTCTCTGCAATGATCCTTCTGCACCCCAGTCTCCAAGTCTGCTCTCTGCAACGGTTCTTCTGCACCTCACTCTTAAAACTCTTCTCTCTCTAACAGTGCTTCTGCACCTCAGTCTCCAACCTCTGCTGTCTGAAACATCCTTCTGCAACCTAGTCTCTAAACTCTGCTCTCTGTAAGAGTCCTTCTGGACCCCAGTCTCCAAACTCTACTCTCTGTAACAGGCCTTCTGCACCACAATCTCCAACCACTGCTTTCTGTATCAGTCCTTCTGCACACCAATCTCCAACCTGTGCTCTGTGCAATGATCCTTCTGCACACCAGTCTCCAACATCTGCTCTCTGCAACAGTTCTTCTGTACCTCAGTCTGAAAACTCTGCTCTCTACAACAATCCTTCTGAACCCAAGTCTCTAACCTCTGTTCTCTTTAACAGTCCTTCTGTACTTCAGTCTCCAAAGTCTGCTTTCTGTTAAACCCTTCTGAAACACAGTCTGCAAACTCTGCTCTCTGTAACAGTCCTTTTGCACCCCAGTCTCCAACCTCTGCTCTCTGTAACAGGACTTCTGCACACCAGTCTCCAAACTGTGCTCTCTGTTAGAGGCCTTCTTCACCCCAGTCGCCAACCTCTACTCTCTGCAACGAGCCTTCTGCACCTCAGTCTCTAACCTCTTTTCTCTGCAACATTCATTCTGCACCTCATTCTCCAACCTGTGCTCTCTGCAAAATTCCTACTGCACCCCAGTCTTCAACCTGTGCTCTTTGTAAAAGTCCTTCTGCACCACAGTCTCCAAACTCTGCTCTCTTTAAGAATCATTCTGCACCCCAGTCTCCAACCTCTGCTCTCTGCAACGATCCTTCTGCAACTCAGTCTCCAAACTCTGCTCTCTGCAACTCTCCATTTGCACCCCAGTCTCCAAACTTTGCTCTCTGCAACAGTTTTTCTGCACCTCAGTCTCCAAACTGTACTCTCTGCAAAAGTCCTACTGCACCCCAGTCTTCAACCTGTGCTCTCTGTAAAAGTCCTTCTGCCCCACAGTCTCCAAACTCTGCTCTCTTTAAGGATCCTTCTGCACCCCAGTCTCCAACCTCTGCTCTCTGCAAGGATGCTTCTGCACACCAGTCTCCAACCTCTGCTCTTTGCAACAGTCCTTATGCACCCACGTCTCCAACATCTGCTCTCTGCAACAGTCCTTCTACACCAGAGTCTTCAACTTCTGCTCTCTGCAACAGTCCTTCTACACCCCAGTCTCCATACTCTGCTCGCCCCAACGATCCTTCTGCACCCCAGTCTCCAACCTCTGTTCTATAAAACAGTTATTCTTCACCCCAGTCTGATACCTCTGCTCTCTTTAACACTGCTTTTGAACCGCATTCTCCAAACTTTGTTCTTTGTAAGGGTCCATATGCACCCCAGGATCCAACCACTGCTTTCTGTATCCATCGTTTTCCACCACAGTCTCCAAACTTGCCCGCTGTAACAGTCCTTTTGCAACTCAGTCTGCAACCTCTGCTCTCTGCAACAGTCCTTCTACAGCCCAATCTCCATCCTCTTCTCTCTGCAACAGTCCTTTTGCACCACAGACTCCAACATCTGATCTCTGAAACAGTTCTTCTCTACCCCAGTCTCCAAACTCTGCTCTCCTTAACAGTCCTTCTGTACTGCAGTCTCCAACCTCGGTTCTCTGAAAGGGTCCTTCTGCACCTGTGTCTCCAAACTCTGCTTTCTGTATTAGTTCTTCTGCACCTCAGTCTCCAACCTCTGCTCTCTGTATCAATCCTTCTGCACCTAAGTCTCCAAGTCTGCTCTCTGTAACAGTCCTTCTGCATCCCAGTCTCCAACCTCTGCTCTCTGCAACAGTCCTTCTGCACCCCTATCTCCTAACTCTGCACTCTGTAACAGTCCTTCTGAACCCCAGTCTCCAACCTCTACTCTCTGTAACAGTCCTTATGCACATCAGAATCCAACCTCTTCTCTCTGTAAGAGGCCTTCTGCACCCTAATCTCCAACCTCTGCTCTCTCACAGGCCTTTTACAGCCAAGTCTCTAAACTCTGCTCTCTTTAACAGTCCTTCTTCAACCCAGTCTCCAACCTCTGCTCTCAGTATCAGTCCTGCACCCCAGTCTCCAAACAATGTTCTCTGTAACAGTTTTTCTGCACCTCAGTCTTCAACAACTGCTCTCTGAAACAGTCCTTCTGCACCTCAGACTCCAAATTCTGCTCTCTGCAACATGTCTTCTGCACCCTAATCTCCAACCTCTGCTCTCTGCAACAGTTTTTCTGCATCTCAGTGTCTGAACTCTGCTCTCTGTGAGATCCTGCTGAAACCCAGTCTCCAACCTCTGCTTTCTGAAATGGTCCTTCTGCACCCCAGTCTTTATCCTCTGTTCTCTACAACACTTATTCTGCACCCGATGCTCCAACCTCTGCTCTCTGTAACTGTCCTTCTGTACCGCAGTCTCCAACCTCTGTTCTCTGTAAGGGTCCTTCTGCACCCTAGTCTCCAACCTCTGCTTTCTGTATCAGTCTTTCTGGACCACATTCTTTAAACTCTGCTCTCTGTAACAGTCCTTTTGCAACTCAGTCTGCAACCTCTGCTCTCTGCAATAGTCCTTCTGCACCCCATTCTCCAATCTCTGCTCTTTGTAACAGTCCTTCTGCACCCCAGTCTCCTACATCTGCTTTCTGCAACAGTCCTACTCCACTTCAGTCTCCAACCTCTGCTCTCTGCAAAAGTCCTTCTTCACTCAGGTCTCCAAAATCTGCTTTCTGTATCAGTCCTTCTGCACTCCAGTCTCCAACCTCTGCTCTCTGTAAATTCTTTCTGCACCTCAGTCTCCACCCTCTATTCTTTGCAGCAGTCCTTCTCCACCCCATTCTCTAGACTCTGCTCTCGGCAACAGTCCTTTTGGACGCCAATCTCCAACCTCTACTCTCTGCAACAGTCCTTCTACACCCCAGTCTTTAACCTCTGCTCTATGTAACAGGCCTTCTGCACGAAAGTCCTAGACCTCTGCTCTCTGTAACAGGCCTTCTGCACTCCAGTCTCTATAATCTACTCTCTGCAATGATCCTTTTCCATCCCAGTCTCCAACGTCCACTCTCTGCAAAATTCTTTCTGCACCCCAGTCTTCAAACTTTTCTCTTTGTAAGATCCTTCTGCACCCCAGTTTCCATACTCTGCTCTCTGTAACATTTTTTCTGCACCCCAGTCTCCAACGTTTGCTCTCTGCAATCGTCCCTCTGCACCCTAGTTTCCAACCATGTTCTCTACAACTGTTATTCTGTACCGCAGTCTTCAACCTCTGTTCTATGTAAGGTCTTTCTGCACCCCAGTCTCCAACCTCGGCTTTCTGTATCAGTCCTTCTGCACCACAGTCTCCAATCTCTGCTCTCTGTAACAGTCCTTTTGCACCTCACTCTGCAACCTCTGCTCTCTGCAACAGTCCTTCTGAACCCGAGTCTTTAAACTCTGCTCTCTGAAACAGTCTTTCCTCAGCCCACTCCTCAAAATCTGCTTCCTGCAACAGTCCTTTTCCACCACAGTCTCCAACCTCTGCTCTCTGTAAGTGTCCTTCTGTACTTCAGTCTCAAACCTCTGCTCTCTGTAACGGTCCTTCTGCACCCCAGTCTTTAACCTCTGCTTTCTGTATCAGGCCTTTGAACTCAAGTCTTAAACATCTGCTCTTTGTAACAGTCTTTCTGCATCTCAGTCTCTAACTCTTGCCTCTGCAACAGTCTATCTGAACCCAAGTCTCCAAACTCTGCTATCTGCAACGATGCTTCTGCACCCCAGTCTCCAACATCTGCTTTCTGCAGCAGTTTTTCTTCACTCCAGTCTCAAACCTCTGCTCTCTGCAATGGTAATTCTGCACCCAGACTCCATATTTGTTCTCTAGAACAGTCCTTGGGCAACCCAGTCTCCAAACTCTGCTCTCAGAAACATTGCTTCTGTACCGCAGTCTTCAACCTCTGCTCAATGTAACAATCCTTCTGCTCCCCAGTCTCCAACCGCTTCTTTCTGTATCAGTCCTTCTGCACCTCAGTCTTCAAGCTCTGCTCTCAGCAACAGTCTTTCCTCACCCCAGTCTACAAACTCTGCTCTCTGCAACAATCCTTCTGTACCCCAATCTCAATATCTTTTCTCTGCCACTGTCTTTCTCCACCCTAGTCTCCAATGTCTGCTCTCAGTAACAGTACTTCTGTATTGCGGTCTCAATCCTCTCCTCTCTGTAACAGTATATCTGCACCCAAGTCTCCAACCTCTGCTTTCTGTATCATTCCATCTGCACCCCAGTCTCCAAGCTCTGCTCTCTGTAACCGTCTTTCTGCACCTCAGTCTCCAAATTCTGCTCTCCGCAAAAGTCCTTTTTCCCCCAATCTCCAAACTCTGCTCTCTGCAATGTTCCCTCTGCACCTCAGTCTCCATACTCTACTATCTTTAACTGTCCTTTTGCACTTGAGTCTCAAACCTCTGCTTTTTGTAAGATCCATCTGCAACCCAGTCTCCAAACTCTGCTCTCTGTAACAGTCTTTCTGCACCCAGTCTCCAACCTCTGCTCTCTGTAACAGGCCTTCTGCACCCCAGTCTCCAACCTCTGCTCTCTGTAACAGGCCTTCTGCACCTCAATCTGAAAACTCTGCAATCTGCAATAATCCTTCCGCACCTCAGTCTCCAAACACTGCTCTCTGAATAATCTTTCTGGAACACAGTCTCCAAACTCTGCTCTCTGTAACAGTCCTTCTGCACCCCAGTCTCCTTCCTCTGGTCTCTGTAAGAGGCCATGTGCACCCCAGTCCCAAACCTCTGTTATCTGCAATAGTCCTTCTCTACCCCATTCTCCCAACTCTGCTCTCTTTAAGACCTTTTGCACCCGAGTTTCCAAACTCCCCTCTCTATAACATTTCTTCTGCATCCCAGTCTCCAACCTCTGCTCTGTGAAATTTTTTTTCTGCACCCTTGTCTACAACCTCTTCTCCCTAAAACAGTCCTTATGCACCCCAGTCTCCAAAGTCTGCTCTTTGTAACAGACCTTCTGTACCGCAGTCTCCAAACTCTGTTCTCTCTAACACTCCTTCTGGACCCCAGTCTCACACCAATGCTTTCTGTATCAGTCCTTCTGTACCACAGTCTCCAAACTCTTCTTTCTGTAACAGTCCTTCTGCACCTCAGACTCCAACCTCTTCACTCTAAAAAAGTCTTTCTTCAACCCAGTCTCCTAACACTGCTCTCTGCAAGAGTCCTTCTGCATCCCAGTCTTCAAACTCTGCTCTCTGTAACAATCCTTTTGCACCTCAGTCTCCAACCTCTGCTCTCTGTAAGATCCTCTGCAACCCAGTGTCCAACCTCTGCTCTCTGAAACAGGCCTTCTGCACCCCAGTCTCCAACCTGTGCTCTCAGTAACAGGCCTTCTGCACCTCAGTTTGAAAACTATGCCCTCTGCAATGATCCTTTTGCACCCCAGTCTCCACCCTCTACTTTCTGTAACTGTCCTTCTGCACCTCAGTTTTAAACTGTGCTCCTTTAAGATCCTTCTGAAACACAATCTCCAAACTCTGCTCTCTGTAGCAGTCCTTCTGCACCCCAGTCTTTAACCGCTGCTCTCTGTAACAGGCCATCTGCACACCAGTCCAAAACCTCTGTTCCCTGCAACAGTCCTTCTCTACCCCAGTCTCCAAATTCTGCTGATAATTCTAAGACCTTCTGCATCCCAGTTTCCAAACTCTCCTCTCTGAAGCATTTCTTCTCCACTCCAGTCTAGAACCTCTGCTCTCAGAAATTGTTTTTCTGTACCACTTTCTACAACCTCTTTTCTCTAGAATAGTCATTCTGGACCCCAATCTCCAAACTCTGCTCTCTGTAACAGACCTTCTGTACCGCAGTCTCCAACCTCTGCTCTCTGTAACACTCCTTTGCACCCCAGTCTCCAACCTCTGCTTTCTGTATCAGTCCCTCTGCACCACAGTCTCCAAACTCTTCTCTCTATAACAATCCTTCTGCACCTCAGTCTCCAAACTCTGCGCTCTGCAAAAGTCTTTCTGCACCCCAGTATACAAATTCTGCTCTCTGCAACAGTCCTTCTGCACCCCAGTCTACAATATATGCTCTCTGCAACAGTGCTTCTTCACGCCAGTCTCCAACCTCTGCTCTCAGTAACAGTCTTTCTGTACTGTAGTCTCCAAGCTGTGATCTTTTTAATGGCCTTTCTGCACCAAAGTCTCAAACCTCTGCTCTGTGTATCAGTCCTTCTGCACGCCAGTCTTCAAAATCTGCTCTCTGTAACAGTCCTGCTGCACATAAGTCTCCAACCTCTGCTCTCTGCAACAGTCCTTCTACACCCTAGTCTCCAACCTCTGCTCTCTGCAACAGTCTTTTTACACCGCAGTCTCCAAACTCTGATCTCTGCAACATTGTTTCTGCACCCCAGTCTCCAACTTCTGTTCTCTGTAACAATTTTTCTGCACATCAGTCCCCAAACTCTGCTCTCTGCAATCGTTCTTCTGCACCCCATTCTCGAACCTCTCCTCTCTTTAACAATCGTTTTGCACCCCAGTCTCCAACCTATGCTCTCTGCAACGATCCTTTTGAAACCCAGTCTCCTACCTCAGCTCACTTCAAAAGTTTTTCTGCACCCCAGTCTCCAACATCTGCTCTCTGAAACAGTCCTTCTTCACCTCAGTCTGAAAACTTTGCTCTGTGCAACGATCCTTCTGCACCCAAGTCTACAAAGTCTGCTTTCTGTAACAGTCCTTCTTCATCTCACCTCTCAACAGTCCTTCTGTACTTCATCTCACCTCTCAACAGTCCTTCTGTACTGCAGTCTCCAAACTCTGCTCTCTGCAACGGTCCTTCTGCACTCCATTCTCCAACATCTGTTGTCTGCAAGAGTCCTTCAGAACCCCAGTCTCCAAAATCTGCTCCCTGCAACAATTCTTCTGCACCTTAGTCTCCAAATTCTGCTCTCTGCAACAGTTCTTCTGCACCCCAGTCTCCAACATCTGCTCTCTGAAACAGTCCTTCTCCACCCCAGTCTCAAACCTCTGCACTCTGTAACAGTCCTTCTGTAGTGTAGTCTCCAAAATCTACTCTCTGTAACGGTCCTTCTGCACACCAGTCTCTAACCTCTGCTTTCTGTATCAGTCCATCTGCACCCCAGAATCCAACCTCTGCTCTCTGTAACAGTCCCTCTGCACCTCAGTCTCCAAACTCTGCTGTCTGCAACAGTCCTTCTGCACGCCTTCTCCTAACTCTGTTCTCTGTAACAGTTTTTCTGCACACCAGTCTCAATACTCTGCTCTCCACAACCATCCTTCTGCACCCCAGTCTCCTTCCTCGGTTCTCTGCAACAATCCTTCTCCACCCCAGTCTCCAACATCTGCTCTCTGTAACAGTCCTGCTGTAGTGTACTCTGAAAAATCTGCTCTATGTTATGGTCCTTCTCTACCCCAGTCTTTAACCTCTTCTTTTTGCAAGTGTCCTGTGGCACCCCAGTCTCCAACATCTGTCCTCTGCAACAGTCCTTCTGCTAACCAGTCTTTAACATCTGCTCTCTGTAACAGTCCTTCTGTACCGCAGTCTCCAAACTCTGCTTTCCATAACTTGTCCTTCTGCACCCCAGTCACCAAACACTACTTCCTCTATCAGTCCTTCTGAACCCCAGTCTAAAAACTCTGCTCTCTGTATCTATACTTCTGCACCTCAGTCTCCAACCTGTGCTCTCTGTAACATTCCTTCTGCACCCGAGTCTCCAACCTTTGCTCTCTGTAATAGTTTTCTATACCGCAGTCTCCAAACTCTTGTCTCTGTAACTGTCCTTCTGCACCCCAATTTACAACCTCTGCTTTCTGTAACAGAGCTTCTGCACCTCAGTCTCAAAACTCTGCTGTCTGTCACAGTCCTTTTACACCTCAGTCTCCAACCTCTACTTTCTGTAACAGTCCTTCTGCACCTCAGTCTTACACCTCTGGTCTCTGCACGATCTTTCTGCACCCAAGTCTCCAACCACTGCTCTCTGTAACAGTCCACCTGCACCTCAGTCTCCATCCTCTGCTCTCTATAAGATCTTTCAGCAACCCAGTGTCCAAACTCTCCTCTTTGTAACAGGCCTTCTGCAGGCCAGTCTCCAAACTCTGCTCTCTGTAGCAGGCCTTCTGCATCCCAGTCTCCAACCGATGCTCTCTGCGACGAACATTCTGCACCTGAGTCTCCAACCTCTACTCTCTGAAATGATCCTACTGCACCCCAGTCTCCGACCTCTAATCTCTGCAACAGTTCTTCTGCACCTCAGTCTCCAATCTCTGCTCTCTGTAAGATCCTTCTGCACCCCTGTATCCAAACTCTGCTCTCTGTAACAGTTCTTCTGCACCCGAGTCTCCAAACTCTGCTCTCTGTAACAGGATTTCCGCACCTCAGTCTCCAACCTGTGCTCTCTGCAACAGTCCTTCTGCATCCCAGTCTCCAAACTCTGCTCTCTACAGCATTCCTTCTACACCCTAGTTACCAACATCTGCTCTCTGCAACAGACCTTCCGCACCCCAGTCTCCAACATCTGCTCTCTGCAACAGTCCTTCTGCACCTCAGTCTGAAAACTCTGCTCTCTGCAACGAACCTGCTGCACCCCAGTATCCTACCTCTGCTCTCTGTAACAGTCCTTCTTCACCTCAGTCTCCCAACTCTGCTCTCTATATGATCCTTCTTCAACACAACCTTTAAACTCTGCACTCTGTAACAGTCTGAAAAACAGTCTCCAACCGCTGCTCTCTGTAACAGGACTTCTGCAACCCAGCCTCCAAACTCTGCTCTCTGTAATAGGCCTTCTGCACCCCAGTCTCCAACTTCTTCTCTCTGTAATGATTCTTCTCCACCCAAGTTTCCAAATCTGCTCTCGGCAACTGTCCTTTTGCACCCCAGTCACTAAACGCTGCTCTCTGTAACAGTCCTTCCAAACTTCAGTCTCCATCCTCTGCTCTCTGTAACAGTCCTTCTGCACCCCAGTCTCTAAAATTTACTCTCTGCAAAAGTCCTTCTCCACTCCAGTCTCCAACATCTGCTCTCTGCAACAATCCTTCTGCACCCCAGTCTCCAAACTCTTCTCTCACCAACGAACCTTCTGGACCCCAGTCTCCAAAGTCTGCTCTCTTCAACAGTCCTTGTGCACCACAGTCTCCAACCTCTGTTCTCTGTAAGATACGTCTGCACTCCAGTTTCCAAACTCTGCTATTTGTAATATTTCTTCTCCACCCCATTCTCCAAACTCTGTCCTCTGCAACAGTCCTTCTGCTCCCCTGTCTCCGAGATCTTCTCTCTGTAACAGACCTTATGTACCGAAGTTTCCAACCTCTGCTCTCTGTAAGGGTCCTTCTACAACCCAGTCTCCAACCTCTGCTTTTTTGAATCAGTCCTTTTGAATCCAGTCTCCAAACTCTGCTCTTTGTATCTATCCTTCTGCACCTCAGTCTCCAACCTGAGCTTTCTGTAACAGTCCTTCTTCACCCCAGTCTCCAAACTCTGCTCTCTGTAACAGTCCTTCTATACCGCAGTCTCCAACCTCTGCTCTCTGTAAGGATCCTTATGCACCTCAATTTCCAACCTCTGCTTTCTGTAACAGTCCATCTGCACGTCAGTCTCCAACATCTGCTCTCTGTAAGTTCCTTCAGCAATCCAGTCTCCAAACATTGATCTCTGTAACAGTCCTTCTGCAACCCAGTCTCCAACCTCTTCTCTCTGTAACAGGCCTTCTGCACGACAGTCTCAAAACTCTGCTCTATATAGAAGGCCTTGTGCACACCAGTTTCCATCCTATTCTCTCTGCAACGATCCTTCTGCACCCCAGTCTCGAACCTTTGCTCTCTGCAATGATCCTTCATTACCCCAGTCTCCAACCTCTGATCTCTGCAAAAGTCCTTCTGCACCTCATTCTCCAAATTCTGCTCTCTGTAAGATCCTTCTGCAACCCCTGTCTCCAACCTCTGCTCTGTGTAACAGTCCTTCTGCACCCCAGTCTCCAACCTCTGCTCTCCGCAAGAGTCATTCTGCACCCCAGTCTCCAAACTCTGCTCTCTGCAATAGTCCTTCTGCACCCTAGTTACCAACATCTGCTCTCTGTTACAGTACTTCTGCACCCCAGTCTTCAACCACTGGTCTCTGTAACAGTCCTCCTGTACTGCAGTATCAAACCTCTGCTCTCTGTAACGGTCTTTCAGAACCCCAGACTCCAAACTCTGCTTTCTGTATCAGTCCTTCTGTACCCCAGTCTCCAAACACTGCTCTCTGTAAGAGTCCTTCTACATCTCAGTCTCCAACCTCTGATCACTGCATAGTCCTTCTGCAACTAAGTCTCCAAATTCTGCTCACTGTAGGATTCTTCTGCACCCCTGTATTTAACCTCTTCTCTCTGAAACTGTGATTCTGCATCCGAGTCTCCGAAATCTTCTCTCTGTAACAGGACTGCCGCACCTCAGTTTCCAACCTCTAATCCCTGCAATAGTCCTTCTGCACCCCAGTCTCCAACCTCTGCTTTCTACAACAGAACTTCTGGACCCTAGTTACCAACATCTGCTCTCTGCAACAGTCCTTCTGCACTCCAGTCTCCAACATCTGCTCTCTGCCACAATCATTCTGCACCTTAGTCTGAAAACTCTGCTCTCTGCAACGACCCTTCTGCACCCCAGTCTCCTACCTCTGCTCTCTGTAACAGTTTTTCTGCCCCTCAGGCTCCCAACTCTGCCCTCTGTTTCATCCTTCTGCAACCCAGTCTTTAAACTCTGCACTCTTTAACAGTACTTTTGCACAACAGTCTCCAACCTCTGCTCTCTTTAACAGAACTTCTGCCACCCAGTCTTTAAACTCTGCTCTGTGTAACAAGCCTTCTGCACCCCAGTCTCCAACCTCTTCTCTCTTCAACGATTCTTCTCCACCTCAGTCTCCAACTTCTGCTCTCTGCAACAGTCCTTTTGCACCCCAGTCTCTAAACTCTACTCTCTGTAAGATCCATCTGAACCCAAGTCTCCAACCTCTGCTCTCTGTAACAATTTTTCTGCACCCCAGTCTCCAAACTCTGCTCTCTGTAAGAGTCCTTCTGCACCCCAGTCTTCAAACTCTGTTATCTGTAAAAGTCCTTTTGCACCTCATTCTTCAACCTCTTGTCTCTGCAACAGTCTTTCTTCTCCCCAGTCTCTGAGATCTGCTCTCTGTTACAGTCCTTCTGTACCGCAGTGTCCAACCTGTGCTCTCAGTTTTGGTTCTTTTACACCCCGGTCTCCAAACTCTGCTTTCTGTATCAGCCTGTCTGAACCCAAGTATCCAACCTCTGTTCTCGGTATCCATCCTTCTGCACCTCAGTCTCCAACTTGTGCTCTCTGTAAAAGTCCTTCTGCATCCCAGTCGCCAACCTCTGAAATCGGTAACAGTCCTAAACCACAGTCTCCAAACTCTGCTCTTTTTAACAGTACTTCTGACAACACAATTTCCAACCTCTGCTTCTTGTAACAGTCCTTCTGCACCTCAGTCTTAAAACTATGCTCTCTGCAACAGTCCTTCTACACCCCACATTCCAACATCTGGTCTCTGCAACAGTCCTTATGCATTACAGTCTGAAAACTCTGCTGTCTGCAACGAACCTCCTGCACCCAAGTCTCCTACCTCAGGTGTCTGTTGCAATCCTTCTACACCTCAGTCTCCAACCTCTGCTCTCTGTTAGATCCATCTCAACTCCAGTCTCTTACCTCTGCTCTCTGTAACAGTTCTTCTACACCTCAGTCTCCAACCTCGTCTCTCTTCAACAGTTCTTCTGCACCCCAGTTTCCAACATCTGCTCTCTGTAATAGTATTTCTGCACCTCAGTCTCCAAACTCTGCTCTCTGCAACAACCTTCTGCACCCCAGTCTGCAAACACTGCTCTCTGCAACGATCTTTCTGGACCCCAGTCTCCAACCTCTGCCCTCAGCAACAGTCCTTCTGCACCACAGTCTCCAACCTGTGCACTCTGTAAGATCTTTCTGCACTCCAGTTTCCAAACTCTGCTCTGTAACATTCCTTCTAGACCCCAGTCGCCAACCTCTGCTTTCTGCAAGGGTCCTGCGGCACCCCTGTTTCCAAACTCTGTTCTCTGCAACAGTCTTTCTGCTCTCAGTCTCCAGTATCTGCTCTCTGTAACAATCCTTCTGTACCACAGTCACCAAACTCTGCTCTCTGTAATGATCCTTCTGCACCCCAGTCTCCAACCTCTGCTTTCTATATCAGTCCTTCTGAACCCCAGTCTTCAACCTCTGCTCTCTGTGTCTATCCTTCTGCACCTCAGTCTCCAACCTGTGCTTTTTGTAACAGTCCTTCTGCACCCAAGTCTCCCACCTCTGCTCTCTGTAACAGTCCTTCTATATCGTAGTCTCCAACCTCTGCTCTCTGTAACGGTCTATCTGCACCCCAATTTCCAACCTCTGATTTCTGTAACAGTCCTTCTGTACCTAAGTCTCCAAACTCTGCTCTGCATTTCAGTCCTTCTACGCCTCAATCTCCAACCTCGGCTCTCTGTAACAGTACTTCTGCACCTCAGTCTGAAACCTCTGCTCTCCACTATTCTTTTGCACCCAAGTTTTCAACCACTGCTTTTTGTAACAGTTCACCCGCACGTTAGTCTCCAACCTCTGCTCTCTGTAAGATCCTTCAGCAACCCAGTTAAAACTCTGCTCTCTGTAACAGTCCTTCTGCACTCTAGTCTCCAAACTCTCCTCTCTGTAACAGGCCTTCTGTACGCCAGTCAACAAATCTGCTCTCTGTAGCAGGCTTTTTGCCACCCAGTCTTCAAATTCTGCTCTCTGCAATGATCCATCTGCACCCCAGTATTTAAACTCTGCTCTCTGCAATGACCTACTGCACCCCAGTCTCCAAACTCTGATCTCCAGAACAGTTCTTCTGCACCTAAGTCTACAAATTCTGCTCTCTGTAAGATCCTTCTGCACCCCAGTCTCCAACCTCTGCTCTACGCAACAGTTCTTCTGCACCCCAGTCTTCAAACTCTGCTCTCTGCAACAGTCCTTCGGCACCCTAGTTACCAACATCTGCTCTCTTTTACAGTCTTTCTGCACCCCAGTCTCCAACCTTTGCTCTCTGTAACAGTTCTCCTGTACTGCAGAATAAAAACTCTGTTCTCTGTAATGGTCTTTCTGTACCCCAGACTCCAATATCTGCTTTCTGTATCAGTCCTTCTGCACCCCAGTATCCAACCTCTGCTCTCTATAACAGTCCTTCTGCACCTCAGCCTCCAACCTCTGCTCTCTGCAACAGTCCTTCTACATCGCAGTCTAAAACCTCTGCTCTCTGCAACAGGCCATCTGCACCTCAGTCTCCAACCTCTGCTCTCTGCAAGGGTCCTTCTGCACCACAGTCTCCAACCTCTACTGTCTCTAACAGAGCTTCTTCACCTCAGTCTCCAATCTCTGCTCTCTGTAAGATCCTTCTGCAACCCAGTCTCCAAGCTCTTCTCTCTGTAACAGTCCTTAATCACCCCAGTCTCCAAACTCTGCTCTCTGTAACAGGCCTTCTGCACCCCAGTCTCCAACCTCTGCTCTCTTGATCAGTCCATCTGCATGCCAGTTTCCAATTTCTGTTCTCTGAAACGATCCTTCTGCACCCCAGTCTCCAAACTTTTTTCGCTGCAACAGTCCTTGTGCAACCAAGTCTACAACATCTGCTCTCTGCAAAATTTCTTCTGTACCTCAGTCTGAAAACTCTGCTCTCAGCAATAATCCTTCTGCACCCCAGTCTCCAAACTCTGCTCTCTGTAACTGTGCTACAGCACCTCAGTCGCCAACGTCTGCTTTAAGCAACAGTCCTTTAGCACCTCAGTCTCCAAACTCGGCTCTCTTCAACATTTTTTCTGCACCCCAGTATCAAATCATTGCTCTCTGTAAAAGTCCGTCTGCATCTCAGTCTCCAACCTCTGCTTTCTGTAACAATCCTTCTGCACCCCAGTCTCGAACCTTCGCTCTCTGTAACAATCCTTCTGCACCTCAGTCTCAAAACATTTTTTTCTGTAAGATACTTCTGAAACCCAGTCTCTAACGTCTCCTCTCTATAACAGTCCTTCTGCACCCCAGTCTTTAACCTCTTCTCTCTGCAGAAGTCTTTCTGCACATCAGTCTCCTAACTATGCTTTCTGCAACAGTCCTTCTTCAAACAAATCTCCAACTTCTGCTCTTTGCAACATTACTTCTGCACCCCAGTCTGCAACCTGTGCTCTCTTTAAAATTCCTTCTGCACCCCAGTCTCGAAACTCTGCTTTCTGCAACGATCCTTCTGTACCTCAGTCTCGAACCTCTGCTCTCTGCAACAATTCTTCTGCACCCCAGTCTGAAAACTCTGCTAGCTGCAGCAGTTTTTGTTAACCCCAGTCTCCAATATCTGCTTCCTGCAACCGTTCTATTGTACCTCAGTCTGAAAACTCTGCTCTCTGCAATAATCCATCTGCACCCCAGTCTCCAACCTCTGCTCTCTGTAACAGTCCTTCTGTACCTCAGTCTCCAATCATTGCTCTCTGCAACAGTTCTTCTACACTCCAGTATCCATACTCTGATGGCCCCAATGATCCTTCTGCACCCCAGTCTCCAAACTCTGTTCTCTACATCAGTTCTGATGCACCCAAGACTCCAACCTCTGCTCTCTGCAAAAGTTCTTCTTCACTCCAGTCTCCTACATCTGCTCTCTGCAACAGCCCTTCTGAACCTCAGTCTGAAAAGTCTGCTCTCTGCAACGATCTTTATGCACCCCAGTTTCCAAAATCTGCTTTCTGTAACAGTCCTTCTGAACCTCAGTCTCCAAAATCGGCTCTCTGTAACAGTGCTTCTGCACCCCAGCCTCCAACCTGTGCTCTCTGTAAGATCCTTCTGCACCCCAGTTTCCAAATCTGCTCTCTGTAACATTGTTTGTGCTCCCCAGTCTCCAACCTCTGCTCTCTGTAACAGTCCTTCTGCTCCCCCGTATGAACCTCTGCTCTCTGTAACAGTCCTTCTGCTCCCCAGTCTCCAAACTCTGCTCTCTGTAACAGTCTTCTGTACCGCAGTCCCCAACCTCTGCTCTCTGTAACTGTTTTTCTGCACCACAGTCTCCAACCTCTCCTTTCTGTATCATTTCTTCTTCACCTCAGTTTCCAACCTCTGCTCTCTGCGACAGTACTTCTGCACCCCAGTCTTTAAACTCTGCACTCTGCAACAGTTCTTCTGCACCCCAATCTTCAAGGTCTGCACTCTGAAATAGTCCTTCTCCACACCAGTCTCGAACCTCTGCTCTCTTTAACAGTCCTCCTGTAGGGCAGTCTCCAAAATCTGCTCTCTGTAACGGTCCTTCTGCACCCAAGTCTCAAACTTCTGCTTTCTGTAACAGTCCTACTACACCCCAGTCTACAAACTCTGATATCTGTAACAGTCTTTGTGCACCCCAGTCTCCAACCTCTGCACTCTATAACAATAATTCTGCACCCCAGTCTCAAACCTCTGCTCCTTGCAACAATCCTTTTGCACCCCATTCTCCAACCTCTGTTCTCTGCAAAAGTCCTTCGGCACCCCAGTCTCCAACATCTGCACTCTTCAACAGTCCTTCTGAACCTTAGTCTGAAAACTCTGCTCTCTGCAACAATCCTTGTGCACCCCAGTCTCCAAACTCTGCTTTCTGTAACAGTCCTTCTGCACCTCGGTCTCCAAATTCGGCTCTCTGTAACAGTGCTTCTGTACCGCAGCTTCCAACCTCTGCTCTCTGTAAGATCCTATTGCACCCCAGTTTTTAAATCTGCTCTCTGTAACATTCCTTCTGCTCCCCAGTCTCTAGCCTCTGCTCTCTGTAAGAGTCCTGCTGCTCCCAGTCTCCAACCTCTGCTATCTGTAACAGTCTTTCTGCTCCCCAGTCTCCAAACTCTGCTCTCTGTAACAGTCCTTCTGTACCGCAGTCACCAACCTCTGCTCTCTGTAACGGGCATTCTGCACCACAGTCGCCAAACTCTCCTGTCTGTATCATTCTTTCTGCACCACAGTTTTTAAACTCTGCATTCTGCAACATTCCTTCTGCACCTCAGTCTCCAACCTCTGCTCTCTGTGACAGTTCTTCTGCACCCCAGTTTCCAAACTCTGCTCTCTGCAACAGTCCTTCTACACCCCAGTAACCAAGGTATACATTCTGAAACAGTCCATCTCCACACCAGTCTCCAACCTCTATTTTCTGTCACAGTCCTCCTGTAGTGCAGATTCCAAAATCTGCTCTCTGTAACGGTCCTTCTACACTCCATGTCCAGCCTCTGCTCTCTGCAGCAGTCCCTATTCAACTCAGTCTCCAACCTCTGCTCTGTGTAACAATCCTTCTGCACCTCAGTATCCAACCTCTGCTCTATGCAACGGTCCTTCTGCACCTCATTCTCCAAACTCTACTCACTGTAAAAGTACTTCTGCACCCCTGCTCAAAACTCGGCTCTCCGTAACAGGCCTTATGCACCCCAGTCTTTGACGTCTGTTCTCTTTAACAATTCTTCTGAACCCCAGTCTCCAACATGTGCTCTCTGCAAAAGTCTTTCTGCACCTAAGTCTGAAAACTCTGTTCTCTGAAACGATCCTTCTGCACCCTAGTCTCCAACCTCTGCTCTCTGTAAAAGTCTTGCTACACCTTGGTCTACAAACACTGCTCTCTGTAAAATCCTTGTGCAACCTTGTCTAAAAACTCTGCTCTCTGTAACAGTTTTTCTGCACCCCAGTCTCCAAACTCTACTCTCTGCAACAGTCCTTCTTCACCTCAGTCGCCAAAGTCTGACTTCTGTAAGATGCTTCTGCAGCCCTGTATCCAACCTCAGCTCTCTGTAAGAGTCCTTCTGCACCCAAGCCTCCAACCTCTGCTCTCTGTAACAGGACTTCCGCACGTCAGTCTCCAAACTCTGCTCTCTAGAACAGTCTTTCTACACCCTAGTTACCAATATCTGCTCTCTGCAACAGTCCTTCTGCTCCCCAGATTCCGAAATCTGTTCTACATAACAGTCATTTTGTACCGCAGTCTCCAACCTCTGCTCTTTGTAACGGTCCTTCTACACCCCAGTCTCCAACCTCTGCTTTCTGTATTAGTCTGTCTGAACCCCAGTCTCCAAACTCTGTTCTCTGTATCTATCC
Organism: Ictidomys tridecemlineatus; assembly: GCF_052094955.1. Taxonomy (NCBI): domain Eukaryota; kingdom Metazoa; phylum Chordata; class Mammalia; order Rodentia; family Sciuridae; genus Ictidomys; species Ictidomys tridecemlineatus. The sequence continues at coordinate 91,277 of NW_027524632.1, forward strand.
TTCTGCACCTCAGTCTTAAACCTTTTTTCTATGTAAGAGTCCTTCTGCACCCCAGTCTCCATCCTCTGCTCTCTGTAAGGTCCTTCTGCACCTCAATTTCCAAACTCTGCTTTCTGTAACAGTCCTTCTGCACCTGAGTCTCCAAACTCTGCTCTTTGTAACAGTCCTTCTACACCTCAGTCTCCAACATCTGCTCTCTGTAACAGTCCTTCTGCACCTCAGTCTGAAACCTCTGCTCTCTGCATGATCCTTCTGCACCCCAGTATCCAAACACTGCTTTCTGTAACAGTACACCTGCACCTCAGTCTCCAACCTGTGCTCTCTGTAAGATCTTACAGCACCCCAGTTTCCAAACTCTGCTCTCTGCAAGGATCATTCTGGACCCCAGTCTCCAACGTCTGTTCTCTACAACAGTACTTCTGCACCACAGTCTCCAAAATCTGCTCTCTTTAAGATTTTTCTGGTCTCCAGTTTCCAAAATCTGCTCTCTCTAACATTCCTTCTCCACTGCAGTCTCCAACCTCTGCTTTCTGCAAGGGTCTTGCGGCACACCAGTCTCCAATGTCTGTTCTCTGTAACACTCCTACTGCTCTCCAGTCTTTAACATCTGCTCTCTGTAACACTCCTTATGTACCGCAGTCTCCAAACTCTGTTCTCTGTAATGGTCCTTCTGAAACCCAGTCTCAAACCTCTGCTTTTTTAATCAGTCCTTCTGAACCCCAGTCTCCAACCTCTGCTCTCTGTAACAGTCCATTTATACTGCATTCTCCAACCTCTTCTCTCTGTAACGGTTCTTCTGCACCCCAATTTCCAAACTCTGCTTTCTGTAACAGTCCTTTTGCTCCTCAGTGTCTCTATAGTGGGCCTTCTGCACGCCATTCTCCAAACTCTGCTCTTTGCAATGGTCCTACTCCACCCCAGTCTCCAACTTCTGATCTCTGCAAGAGTTGTTCTGTACCTCAGTCTCCAAATTCTGCTCTCTGTAAGATCCTTCTGCACCCCTGTCTCCAACCTCTGCTCTCTGTAACAGTCCTTCTGCACCACAGTCTCCAAAGTCTACTCTCTACAACAGTCCTTCTTTACCCCAGTCTCCAATCTCTGCTCTCTGCAACACTCCTTCTGCAACCCAGTCTCAAACCTCTGCTCTCTGTAACAATCCTTCTTCACCTCATTCTCAAAACTCTGTACTCTGCAACGTTCCTTCTGCACCTCAGTCTCAAACCTCTACTGTCTGTAACAGTTCTTCTGCACTTCATTCTCCAACCTCTTCTCTCTGTAGGAACCTTCTCCAACCCAGTCTCCAAACACTGCTCTCTGTAACAGTCCTTCTGCACACCAGTCTCCAAACTCTGCTCTCTCCACTGATCATTCTACACACCAGTCTCCAACCTCTATCTCTGAAACAGTACTTCTGAACCCCAGTCTCCAACATTTGCTCTCTGCAACAGTCCTTCTGCAACTCAGTCTGAAAACTCTGCTCTCTGCAACGATCATTCTGCACCTCAGTCTCCTACCTCTGCTCTCTGTAATACCCTTCTGAATCCCAGTCTCCAAACTCTGCTCTCTGTAACAGTCCTTCTGAACAACAGTTTCCAACCTCGGGTCTGTGTAAGAGGAATTCTGCAACCCAGTCTCAAACCTCTGCTCTCTGTAACAGGCCTTCTGAAACCCAGTCTCCAACAACTTCTCTCTGCAATGATTCTTCTCCACAACTGTCTCAAACCTCTGCTCTCGGCAAAAGTCCTTCTGCATCCTTGTCTCCAACTTCTGCTCTCTGTAAGATCCTTATGCACTTCAGTCTCCAAAATCTCCTCTCTGTAACAATCCTTCTGCACCCCACTCTCCAACATCTGGTCTCTGCAACAGTTCCTCTGCACCGCATTCTGAAAACTATGCTCTTTGCAACGACCTTTCTGCACCCCAGTCTCCTACCTCTTTTCTCTTTAACAGTCCTTCTGCACCTCTGTCTCCTAACTCTGTTCTTTTCAGATCCTTCTGCAACCCAGTCTTTAAACTCTCCACTCTGTAACAGTCCTGCTGCACAAAAGTCTCCAACCTCAGCTCTCTGTAACAGTCGTTCTGCACCTCGGTCTCCAAACTCTGCTGTCTGTAACAGTCCTTCTTCACCTCAGTCTCAAACCTCTACTCTCTATAACAGTCTTTCTGTACCTCAGTCTGAAATCTCTGCTCTCTGCATGATCCTTCTACACCCAGTCTGCAACCACTGCTCTCTGTAAGAGTCCACCTACACCTCAGTAACCAAATACAGCTCTTTGTAAGATCCTTCAGCAACCCAGTCTCCGAACACTGCTCTCTATAACAGTCTTTCTGCACCCCATTCTCAAACCTCTTCTCTCTGTAACAGGCCTTCTGCACGGCAGTCTCCAAACTCTGCTTTCTGCAATGATATATCTGCACCCCAGTCTCCAACCACTGCTCTCTGCAATGATCCTACTGCACCCCAGTCTCCAAGCTCTGATCTCTGCAACAGTACTTCTGCACCTCAGTCTCCAACTTCTGCTCTCTGTAAGATCCTTCTGCACCCGTGTCTCCAAGCTCTTCTCTATGTAAACGAAATTCTGCACCTCAGTCTCCAATCTCTGCTCTTTGCAACAGTCCTTCTGCACTGCAGACTCCAATCTCTGATTTCTGTATCAGTCTTTCTGCACCCTAGTCTACAAATCCTGCTCTCTCTAAGAGTCCTTCTGCACCTCAGACTCCAACCTCTGTTCTCTGCAACAGTCCTTCTGCACCCCAGTCTCCAACCTCTGCTCTCTGCAACAGTCCTTCTGCACCTCAGTCTTCAACCTCTGCTCTATGTAACAAGACTTCTGCACCTGAGTCTCAAACCGCTGCTCTCTGCAACATTCCTTCTGCACTCCAGTCTCCAACCTCTTCTGTCTGCAACAGTCCTTCTGCATCCCAGTTTCCATCCTCTGCTCTCTTCAACACTCCTTCTGCAACACAGTCTCCAATCTCTGCTCTCTGTAAGGTTCTTCTGCACTCCAGTTTCCAAACTCTGCTCTCTGTAACATTCCTTCTCCAACCCAGTCTTTAACCTCTGCTTTCTGCAAGTGGCCTGCGGTACTCCAGTATACAACCTCTGTCCTCTGCAACAGTCCTTCTGCACCTCAGTCTCCAAACTCTACTTTCTGTATCAGTCCTTCTAAAGACCAGTCTCAAACCTCTGTTCTCTGTATCTATCCTTCTGCACCTCAGTCTCCAACCTGTTCTCTTTGTAACATTCCTTCTGCACCCCAGTCTCCAACCACTGCTCTCTGTAACAGTTTTTCTATACTGCAGTCTCCAAATCCTGATCTCTGTAACGGTCCTTCTGCACCCCAATTTCCAACCTCTGCTTATTGTAACAGTCCTTCTGCACCTCAGTCTCCAACCTCTGCTCTCTGTAACAGTCCTTCTGCAACTCAGTCTGACAACTCTGCTCTCTGCACAATCCTTCTGCACCCCAGTCTTCAACCAATACTCTCTACAACAGGCCTTCTGCACCCCAGTCACCAACCTCTGCTCTCTGCAATGATCCTACTGCATCCCAGTCTCCAAACTCTGATCTCTGCAACAGTCCTTCTGCACCTCAGTCTCCAGCTTCTGCTATCTGTATGATTCTTCTGCACCCCTGTATCCAACCTCTGCTCTCTGTAACAGTCCTTCGGCACCTCTGCTCTCTGTAGCAGGATTTCCGCACTTTATTCTCCAAACTCTGCTCTCTGCAACAGTCCTTCTGCACCCCAGTCTCCAACATCTGCTATCTACAACAGTCCTTCTGCACCCTAGTTACCAACATCTGCTCTCTACAACGACCCTTCTGCACCCAAGTCTCCTACATCTGCTCTCTGTAACAGTCCTTCTGCACCTCAGTCTCCCAACTGTGCTCTTTGTTTTATCCGTCTGCAACCCAGTCTTTAAACTCTGCACTCTGTAAAGTTTTTCTGCACAACAGTCTCCAACATCTGCTCTGTGTAACAGGACTTCTGGAACCCAGTCTCCAAACTCTGCTCTCTGTGATAGGCCTTCCGCACCCCAGTCTCCAACCTCTTCTCTCTGCAACGATTCTTCTCCACCCAAGTCATTTACATCTACTCTCTGCAACAGTCTGTTTGCACCCCAGTCTCCAATCTCTGCTCTCTGTAAGATCCATCTGCACCCCAGTCTCCAACCTCTGCTCTCTGTAACAGTCCTTCAGCAACCCAGTCTCCAAAATGTGCTCTCTGTAACAGTCCTTTTGCACCTCAGTCTCCAAACTCTGCTCTCTGTAACAGTCCTTCTGCACCCCAGTCTAAAACATCTGCTCTCTGAAACAGTCCTTCTGAACCCCAGTCTACAAATTTTGCTCTCTGCAATGATCTTTCTGCACCACAGTCTCCAACATCTGCTCTCTGCAACAGTTTTTGTTCACCTCAGTCTGAAAACTCTGCTCACTGTAACATTCCTTCTGCCCCGCAGTTTCCAACCTCTGTCCTCTGCAACAGTCCTTCTGCTCCCCAGTCTCTGAGATCTGCTCTTTGTAACAGTCTCCAAATTCTGCTCTTTTTAACGGTCTTTCTACACCCAGTCTCCAAACTCTGCTTTGTGTATCGGTCTGCCTAAAACCCAGTCTTCATCCTCTGTTCTCTGTATCCATCCTTTTGCACCTCAGTCTCAACCTGTGCTCTATGTAAGAGTCCTTCTGCACACCAGTCTCCAACCTGTGCTCTCGGTAACAGTCCTATACAGCAGTCTCCAAACTCTGCTCTCCTTAATGGTCCTTCTGCAAACCAATTTCCAAAACCTGCTTCCTGTAACAGTCTTTCTGCACCTGAGTCTCCAAACTCTGCTCTCTGTAACAGTCCTTCTACACCTCAGTCTCCAACCTATGCTCTCTGTAACAGGCCTTCTGCACCTCAGTCTGAAAATTCGGCTCTCTGCACGATCCTTCTGCACCCCAGTCACCAACCACTGCTCTCGGTAACAGTCCCCCTTCACCTCAGTCTCCAATCTCTGCTCTCTGTAAGATCCTACATCAACCCAGTCTCCAACCACTGCTCTCTGTAACAGACCTTCTGCACCCAAGTCTCCAAATTCTTCTCTCTGCAATGATTCTTCTCCACACAAGTCTCAAACCTCTGCTCTCAGCAACAGTCCTTTTGCACCACAGTTGAAAACCTCTGCTCTCTGCAACAGTCCTTCTGCACCCGAGTCTCCGACCTCTGCTCTCTGTAACCGTCCTTCTGCACCGCAGTCTCCAACCACTGCTCTATGTAACAGTCCTTTTGCACCTCAGTCTTCAACCTCTGCTCTCTGCAACAGTCCTTCTGCACCCCATTCTCTAACCTCTGCTCTCTGTAACAGTCCTTTGCTCCCCAGTCTCCAAAATCTGCTCTCTGCAACAATTATTCTAACTAGTCTCTAAACTCTGCACTCTCCAACGATAATTCTAGACCCCAGGCTCCAATGTGTGCTCTCTGAAACAGTCCATCTGAACCACAGTCTCAAAACTCTGCTCTCTGTAACATCTTTCTGCACACAAGTTTCCAAAATCTGCTCTCTCTAACATTCCTTCTCCACCGCAGTCTGTAACCTCTGCTTTCTTTTAGGGTCCTGTGGCACCCCAGTCTCCAACCTCTGCTCTCAGAAACAGTCCTATACCGCAGTCTCCAAACTCTGCTCTCCTTAACAGTCCTTCTGCACCCCAATTTCCAAACTCTACTTTTTGTAACAGTCCTTCTGCACATGAGTCTCCAAACTCTGCTCTCTTTACCAGTCCTTCTACACCTCAGACTCAAACCTATGCTCTCTGTAAAAGTCCTTCTGCACCAAAATCTTCAACGTCTGCTCTCTGTAACAATCTTTCTGAACCCCTGTGTGCAACGTGTGCTCTCTGTAATATCCTTCTGAAACCCAGTCTCCAAACTCTGCTCTCTGTAACAGTGCTTCTGCACACCGGTCTCCAACCTCTACTCTGATCAAAGATCCTTTCTCACCAAAGTCTCCAACCTCTGCACTCTGCCACAGTCTTTCTGTACCCAGTCTCCAACATCTGCTCTCTGCAACAGTCCTTCTGCACCTCAGTCTGAAAACTCTGCTCTCTGCAACAGTCCTTCTGCACCCTAGTCTTCAATATCTGCTCTCTGCAACAGTCCTTCTGCAACTCATTCTTAAATCTGTGCTCTCTGCAATGATCCTTCTGCACCTCAGTCTCCTAACTCTGCTCTTTTAAGACCCTTCTGCAACCCAGTCTCCAGACTCCGCTCTTGGCAACAGTGCTTCTGCACCCTAGTCTCGAACCTCTGCTCTCTGTAAGATCCTTATGCACTCCAGTCTCCAAACTCTGTTCCCTGTAACAATCCTTCTGCACCCCAGTCTCCAACATCTGCTCTCTGCAACAGTTCTTCTGCACCTCAGTCTGAATACTCTGCTATCTACAACGACCGTTCTGCATCCCAGTCTTCTACCTCTACTCTCTGTAACAGTCCTTCTGCACCTCAGTATCCAAACTCTGCTCTCTTTAACATCCTTCTGCAACCCAGTCTCCAATCTCTGCTCTCTGTAAAAGGCCTTATCCACCCCAGGCTCCAACCTCTTCTCTCTGCAATGATTCTTCTTCGCCCCAGTCTCCAACATCTGTTCTCTGCAACAGTCCTTTTGCACCCCAGTCTCCAATCTCTGCTATCTGTAAGATCCATCTGAACCCCAGTCTTTAACCTCTGCTCTCTGTAACAGTCCTCTTGCACCGCAGTCTCCAATCTCTGCTCTCTGTAAGAGTCCTTCTGCACCTCAGTCTCCATCCTCTGCTCTCTGTAACAGTCCTTCTGCACCCCAATCTAAAACATCTGCTCTCTGCAACAGTCCTTATACACCCCAGTCTCCAAACTCTGCTATATGCAACGCTCCTTCTGGATCCCAGTCTCCAGCGTCTGCTCTCTTCAACATTCCTTTTGCACCACAGTCTCCAACCTCTGCTCTTTGTAAGATTCTTGTACACTCCAGATTCCATACTCTGCTCTCTGTAACATTCCGTCTACACCCCAGACTCCAAACTCTGTCCTCTGCAACAGTCCTTCTGCTCCCCAGTCTCTGACATCTGGTCCTTCTGTACTGCAGTCTCCAACCTGTGCTCTTTGTAATGGTCCTTCTATACACCAGTCTCCAACCTCTCCTTTCTGTATCAGTCTGTCTGAACCACAGTCTCCAAACGCTGTTCTCTGTATCTATCCTTCTGCACCAAAGTCTCCAAACTCGGTTCTCTGCAAAGGTCCTTCTGCACCTCAGTCTTTAATCTCTACTCTCTGTAACAGTCCTTCTGCACTTCAGTCTCCAACCTCTGCTCTCTGTATCATCCTGCTAAAACCCAGTCTCCAAACTCTACTCTCTGTAACAATCCTTCTGCACACCAGTCTCCAACCTCTGCTCTCTGAAACGATCCTTCTTAACCCCAGTCTCCAATGTCTGCTGTCTACAACAGTCCTTCTGCACCCCAGTCTCCAATATCTGCTCTCTGCAACAGTCATTCTGCACTTCAGTCGGAAAACTCTTCTGTATGCAACGAACCTTCTGCACATCAGTCTCCAAACTCTGCTCTCTGTAAGATCCTTCTGCAACCCAGTCTTTAAACTCTGCACTCGGTAATCCTCCTTCTGCAAAACAGTCTCCAACCTCTGCTCTCTGCAACAGAACGTCTACAACCCAGTCTCCAACCACTGCTCTCTGTAACAGGCCGTCTGCACCCCAGTCTCCAAACACTTCTCTCTGCAAGGATTCTTCTTCACACAAGTCTTCAACCTCTGCTTTCTGCAACAGTCCTCGTGCACCACAGTCTCCAAAATCTGCTCTCTGTAAGATCCATCAGAACCCCAGTCTCCAACCTCTGCTCTCTGTAACAGTCCTTCTACACCCCAGTCTCCAAACTCTGCTCTCTGTAACAGTTTTTCTGCACCTCATTCTCCAACCTCTGCTCTCTGCAACAGTCTCTCTGAACCCCACTCTCCAACCTCTGCTCTCTGCAACAGTCATCTGCGCCCCAGTCTCCAACATGTACTCTCTGCAACAGTCCTTCTACACCCAAGTCTCCAACTCTGCTTTCTGCAACGATCTTTTTGAACCCCAGTCTCTAACTTCTGCTTTCTGCAAGAGTCCTTCTGGACCACAGTCTCCAAGCTCTGCTTTCTGTAACAATCCTTCTGCACCCCTGTCTGCAACCTCTGCTCTCTCTAAGATCCTTCTGCAACCCAGTTTCAAACTCTGCTCTGTTTAACAGTGCTTCTGCCCACCGGTCTCCAACCTCTGCTCTCTGCAACGATCCTTCTTCACCAAAGTCTCAAACCGCTGCTCTCTGCAACAGTCCTTCTACACCCCAGTCTCCAATATCTGCTCTCTGTAACAGTCGTTTTGAACCTCACTCTGAAAAGTCTGCTCACTGCAAGGACCCTTCTGCCACACAGTCTCCTTCTTCTGCTCTTTGTAACAGTCTTTATGCACCTTATTCTCCCAACTCTGCCCTTTGTAAGATCCTTCTACAACCCAGTCTTTAAACTCTGCACTCTGTAATAGTCCTTCTGCACAACAGTCTCTAAACTCTGCTCTCTGTAACATGACTTCTGCCACCCAGTCTCCAAACTCTGCTTTCTGTAACAGGCCTTCTGCACCCCAGTATCCAACCTCTTCTCTCTGCAATGATTCTTCTCCAACCCAGTCTCCAGAATCTGCTCTCTGCAACAGTCCTTTTGCACCCCAATCTCAAAACTCTGCTCTCTGTAAGATCCATCTGAAACCCAGGCTCCAAACTCTGGTCTTTGTAACAGTCCTCTGTAACCCAGTCTCCAAACTCTGTTCTCTGTAACAGTCCTTCTGCACCTCAATCTCCAACCTCTACTCTGTGTAAGTCCTTCTGCACACCAGTCTCTAAAATCTGCTCTCTGCCACAGTCCTTCTGCACCCCAGTCTCCAACATCTGCTCTCTGGAACAGTCTTTCTGCACCCCAGTCTCAAAACTTGCTCTCTGCAAGGATCATTCTGGACCCCAGTCTCCAACGTCTGCTCTCTGCAACAGTCGTTCTGCAACACAGTCTCCAACCTCTTCTCTTTGTAAGATCCTTCTGCACTCTAGTTTCCAAACTCTGCTCTATGTAACATTCCTTCTCCACCAGAGTCTCAAACCTCTTTCTTCTGCAACAGTCCTTCTGCTGCCCAGTCTCCAAGATCTGCTCTCTGTAACAGTCCTTCTGTACTGCAGTCTCCAACCTCTGCTATTCGTAATGGTCCTTCTACACCCCAGTCTCCAACCTCTGCTTTCTGTATCAGTCTTTAGGAACCCCAGTCTCCCACCTCTGTTCTATATATCTATCTTTCTGCACCTCAGTCTTCAACCTGTGCTCTATGTAAGAGTCCTTCTGCACCCCAGTTTCCAACCTCTTCTCTTGGTAACAGTCTTATACCGCAGTCTCCAAACTCTGCTCTCTGTAACGGTCCTTCTGCATTTCAATTTCAAAACTCTGCTTCGTATAACAGTCCTTCTGCACCCCAGTCTCCAACCTCTACTCTCTGCAACAGTCCTTCTGCACTCCAGTCTCCATCCTCTGCTCTCTGCAAAAGTCCTTCTGCACCCAGTCTCCAACCTCTGCTCTCTGCAACAGTCCTTCTGCACCCCAGTCTCCAAACTCTGCTCTCTGCAATGATACTTCCGGACCCTAGTCTCCAACCTCTACTCTCTGCAACAGATTTTCTGCACCACAGTCTCCAACCTTTGTTCTCTGTAAGATCATTGTGCACTCCAGTTTACAAAATCTGCTCTCTCAAACATTTCTTCTGCATTGCAGGCTCCATCCTCTGCTTTCAGCGAGGGTGGGGCACCCCAGTCTCCAAACTCTGTCCTCTGTAACAGTCCATCTGAACCCCAGTCTCCAACATTGTTCTCTACAACAGTTCTTCTGTACCGCAGTCTCAAACCCCTGCTCTCCGGAATGGTCCTTCTGCACCCCAGTCTCCAAAATCTGCTTTCTTTATCAGTCCTTCTGAACCCCAGTCTCAAAACTCTGCTCTCTGTATCTATCCTTCGGCACCTCAGTCTCCAACCTGTGCTCTCTGTAACATTCCATCTGCACCCCAGTCTCCAACCTCTGCTTTCGGTAAGAGTTTTTCTATACCACAGTCTCCAAACTCTGGTCTCTGTAACGGTAATTCTGCACCCCAATTTCAAACCTCTGCTTTTTGTAACAGTTTTTCTGGACCTCAGTCTCCAAACTCTGCTCTCTGTAACGGTCCTTCTACACCTCAGTCTCCAAACTCTTCTCTCTGTAACAGTCCTTCTATACCTCTGTCTCCAACCTCTGCTCTCTGTAACAGTCCTTCTGCACCTCAGTCTGACACCTCTGTTCTCTGCACGATCCTTCTGCACCCCAGTCTCCAACCACTGCTCTCTGTAACAGTCCACCTGAACGTCAGTCTCCAACCTCTGCCCTCCGTAAGATCCTTCAGCAACCCAGTATTCAAACTCTGCTCTCTATAACAGTCTTTCTGCAACCCAGTCTCCAAACTCTTCTCTCTCTTACAGGCCTTCTGCACGCCAGTCTCCAAACTCTGCTCTCTGTAGCAGGCCTTCTGCACCAAAGTCTCCAAACTCTGCTCTCTGCAACAATCCTTCAGCACCCCAGTCTCCAAACTCTGCTCTCTGCTATGATCCTACTGCAACCTAGTCTCCAACTTCTGGTCTCTGCAACAGTCCTTCTGCACCTCAGTGTCCAAATTCTTCTCTCTGTTAAATCCTTTTGCACCCCTGTATAAAACCTCTGCACTCTTTAATAGTCCTTTGGCACAAGAGTTTCCACCCTCTGCTCTCTGTAACAGAACTTCCGCACCTCATTCTTCAACATCTGCTCTCTCCAACAGTCCTTCTGCACCCCAGTTTCTAACATCTGCTCTCTGCAACAGTTCTTCTGCACCTCAGTCTTAAAACTCTGCTCTCTACAACGACCCTTCTGCACCCTAGTCTCCTACATCAGCTCTCTCTAACAGTCATTCTGCAACTCAGTCTCCCAACTCTGCTCTCTGTAAGATCCTTCTGAAACCCAGTCTTTAAACTCTGCACTCTGTAACAGTCTTTTGGCACAACAGTCTTCAAACTCTTCTCTCTGTAACAGGCCTTCTCCAACCCAGTCTCCAACCTCTTCTCTCTGCAATGATTTTTCTCCACCCCAGTCTCCAACACCTGCTCTCTGCAACAGTCTTTTTGCACCCAAGTCTCCAAACTCTGTTCTCTGTAAGATCCATCTGAACGCCAGGCTCCAACCTCTGCTCTCTGTCTCTAAACTCTACTTTCTGTAACTGTCCTTCTGCACCTCAGTCTCCAACCTCTGCTCTCTGTAAGAGTCCTTCTGCACTCCAGCCTCCAACATCTTCTCACTGCAACCGTCCTTCTGCAACCTAGTCTTTAACATCTGCACTCTCAACAGTCGTTCTGCACATCAGTCTTAAAACTCTGCTCTCTGCAAGTATCCTTCTGCACCCCAGTCTCCAACCTCTTCTCTCTGTAACAGTCCTACTGCACCTCAGTCTCCAAACTCTGCTCTATATAAGATCCTTCTGCAACCTAGTATCCAAACTCTGCTCTCTGTAACAGGCCTCCTGCACCCCAGTCTACAAACTCAGCTCTATGTAACAGGCCTTCAGCACCCCAGTATCCAACTTATTCTCTCTGCAACGATCCTTCTACACCCCAGTCTCCAACATCTGAACTCTACAACAGTTCTACTGCACACCAGTCTCCAACCTCTGCTCTCTTGAAGATCTTTCTGCACCCAGTTTCCAACCTCTGCTCTCTGAAACAGTCCTTCTGTACCCCAGTCTCCAAACTCTGCTCTCTGTTACAATGCTTCTGCTCATCAGTCTCCAACCTCTTCTCTCTGCAACGGTCTAAAACTCTGTCTCCAACCTCTGTTGTCTGCAATAGTCCTTCTGCACTTCAGTGTGCAACCTCTGCTCTCTGTAAAAGTCCTTCTGTACCACAGTCTCCAACTTCTGCTCTCTGTAACGGTCTGTACCACAGTCTCCAACTTCTGCTCTCTGTAACGGTCCTTCTGCACAGCAGTCTCCAAACTCTGCTTTCTATAACAGTCCATCTGCACACCAGTCTCCAATCTCTGCTCTCTGTAAGATCCATTTGCACCCCAGTCTCCAACCTCTGCTCTCTGTAACAGTTCTTCAGCACCTCAGTCTCCAACCTCTTGTCTGTAACAATCCTCAGTCTCCAACACCTGCTCTCAGCAAAGGTCCTTCTGCACCTAAGTCTCCAAACTCTGTTCTCTGCAACAGTTTTTCCGCACCCCAGTCTCCAAACTCTGCATTCTGCAACAGTCCTTCTGCACCCCAGGCTACAAACTCTGCTCTCTGTAACAATCCTTCTGCAATCAGTCTCCAACCTCTGCTCTCTGCAACGGTCCTCCTGCACTCCTGTCTCCAAACTTTGTTGTCTCCAACAGTCCTTCTTTACCTCAGTCTACTTCACACCAATCTCCAATGCCTACTTTCTGCAACAGTCCTTCAGCACCCCAGTCTCCAACCTCCTCTCTCCAACAGTCTTTCTGCACCCCAGTCTACAACATCAGATCTCTGCAACAGTCCTTCTCCACTCCAGTCTCCAACCTCTATTCTCTTCAACAGTCCTTCTGCTCCCCAGTCTCTGAGATCTGTTCTCTGTAACAGCCCTTCTGTTTTGCAGTCTCCAACCTCTGCTCTTTGTAAAGGTCCTTCTACACCCCAGTCTCCAAACTCTTTTTTCTCTATCAGTCTGCCTGAACCCTAGTCTCTAAAATCTGTTCTCTGTATCTATCCTTTGCACCTCAGTCTCCAACTTATGCTCTATGTAAGAGTCCTTCTGCACCCCAGTCTCAAACCTCTGCTCTAGGTAACATTCCTATACCGCAGTCTAGAAACTCTGCTCTCTGTAAAGGTCCTTCTGCACCTAAATTTTCAAACTCTGCTTCCTGTAACAGTTTTTCTACACCTGAGTCTCAAAACTCTGCTCTCTGTAAAAGTCCTTCTACACCCAAGTCTCCAATCACTGCTTTTTGTAAAAGTCCACCTGTACCTCAGTCTGAAACCTCTGCTCTCCAGAATTCTTCTGCACCCCAGTCTCCAAGCACTGCTCTCTGTAACAGTCCACGTGCAGCTCAGTCTCAAACCTCTGCTCTCTGTAAGATCCTTCAGCAACCCAGTCTCCAAACACTGCTCTCTATAACCGTCCTTCTGCACCCCAGTCTCCAACCTCTCCTCTCTGTAACAGGCCTTCTGCATGAAAGTCTCCAAACTCTGCTCTATGCAACGATCATTCTGCACGCCTGTCTCAAACCTCTGCTCTCTGCAATGATCCTACTAAACCCCTGTCTCCAACCTCTCATCTCTAAAACAGTCCTTCTGCACCTCAGTCTCCAATCTCTGCTCTCTGTAATAGGCCTTCTGCACGCCAGTCTCCAATCTTTTCTCTCTGCAACGATTCTTCTCCACCCAAGTATTCAACATCTGCTCTCTGCAACTGTCCTTTTGCACCCAAGTCTGCAAACTCTGCTCTCTGTAACATCCATATAAACTGCAGTCTCCAACCTCTGCTCTCTGAAACAGTCTTTCTGCACCCCAGTCTCCAAACGCTGCTCTCTGTAACAGTCCTTCCGCACCTCAGTCTCTAACCCCTGCTCTCTGTAACAATCCTTCTGCACCCCAGTCTCTAAAATCTTCTCTCTGCAACAGTCCTTCTCCACCCCAGTCTCCAATATCTGCTCTCTACAACAGTCCTTCTGCACCCCAGTCTCCAAATTCTGCTCTCTGCAATGATCCTTCTGAACCCCAGTCTCCAACGTCTGCTCTCTGCAAAAGTATTTCTGCAATACAGTCTCCAACCTCTGCTCTCTGTAAGATCATTGTGCACTCCAGTTTTCAAACTATGCTCTCTTTAAAATTTCTTCTTCACCCCAGTCTCAATCCTCTGTCCTCTGCAACAGTCCTTCTACTCCCCAGTCTCCGAGATCTGCTCTCTGTCACAGACCTTATGTACCGCAGTTTCCAACCTCTGCTCTTTGTAACCCAGTATCCACCCTCTGCTATTTGAATCAGTCCTTTTGAACCCCAGTCTCCAAACTCTGCTCTTTGTATCTATCCTTCTGCATCTCAGACTTCAACCAGTGCTTTCTGTAACAGTCTTTCAGAACCCCAGTGTATAACCTCTGCTCTCTGTAACAGTCCTTCTGCAACCCAATTTCCAACCTCTGCTTTCTGTCACAGTCCTTCTGCACGTCAGTTTCTAATCTCTGCTCTCTGTAACAGTCCTGCTACACCTCAGTCTCCAACCTCTGCTCTCTGTAACAGTACTTCTGCACCTCAGTCTTAAACCTCTGCTCTCCACGATTCTTCTGCACCCCAGTCTCCAACCACTGCTCTCTGTAACAGTACACCTGCACCTCAGTCTCCAACATCTGCTCTCTGTAAGGTCCTTCAGCAAACCAGTCTCCAAACTCTTCTCTCTGTAACAGATTTGTACACCCCAGTCTCCATCCTCTCCTCTCTTTAACAGGCCTTGTGCACTCCAGTCTCGAAACTCTACTCTCTATAGCAGGCCTTCTTCACCCCACTCTCCATCCTCTGCTCTCTGCAAAGGTCTTTCTGCACCCCAGTCTCCAAACTTTGCTCTCTGCAATGATCCTACTGCACCCCAGTCTCCAACCTCTGATCTCTGCAACAGTCCTTCTGCACCTCAGTCTCCAAATTCTTCTCTCTGTAAGATCCTTCTGCAACCCTTTCTCCAACCTCTTCTCTCTGTAACAGTCCTTCTGCACCACAGTCTCCAACCTCTGCTCTCCGCAAGAGTCATTCTGCAGCCCGGTCTCCAAACTGTACTTTCTTCAACAGTCTTTCTGCACCCTAGTTTCCAACCTTTGCTCTCTTTAACGGTCTTTCTGCACCCCAGACTCCAATCTCTGCTTTCTGTATCAGTCCTTCTATACCCCAGTTTCCAACCTCTGCTCTCTGTAGGAGTCCTTCTGAACCTCAGTCTCCAACCTCTGATCTCTGAAACAGTTTTTCTGCAACTCAGTCTCCAAATTCTGCTCTCTGTAAGATCCTTCTGAACCCCTGTATTTAACCTCTTTCTCTGAAACTGTCCTTATGAAACCGAGTCTCAAAACTCTGCTCTCTGTAACAGGACTTCCGCACCTCAGTCTCCAAACTCTGCTCTCTGAAACAGTCCTTCTGCACCCCAGTCTCCAACCTCTGCTTTCTACAACAGTCCTTCTGGACCCTAGTTACCAACATCTGCTCTCTGCAACTGTCTTTCAGCACGCCATTCTCCTACATCTGCTCTCTGCAACAGTCATTCTGCACCTCAGTCTGAAAACTCTGCTCTCTGCAACGACCCTTCTGCACCCCAGTCTCCTACCTCTGCTCTCTGTAACAGTCCTTCTGCACCTCAGCCTGCCAACTCTGCCCTCGGTTTGATTTTTCTTCAACCCAGACTTTAAAATCTGCACTCTGTAACAGTCCATCTGCACAAGAGTCTCCAACCTCTGCTCTCTGTAACAGGACTTCTGCAAAGAAGTCTCCAAACTCTGCTCTGTGTAATAGGCCCTTTGCACCCCAGTCTCCAACCTCTTCTCTCTGCAACGATTCTTCTAAACCCCAGTCTCCAACATCTGCTCTCTTCAACAGTCCTTTTGCACCCCAGTCTCCAAACTCTGCTCTCTGTAAGATCCATCTGAACCCCAGTCTCCAACCTCTGCTCTCTGTAACAGTCCTTCTGCACCCCAGTCTCCAAACTCTGCTCTCTGTAACAGTCCTTCTGCACCTCATTCTCCAACCTATTCTCTCTGCAATAGTCTTTTTGCTCCCCAGT
Organism: Ictidomys tridecemlineatus; assembly: GCF_052094955.1. Lineage (NCBI taxonomy): Eukaryota > Metazoa > Chordata > Mammalia > Rodentia > Sciuridae > Ictidomys > Ictidomys tridecemlineatus. The sequence continues at coordinate 107,142 of NW_027524632.1, forward strand.
CTTCGAGATCTGCTCTCTGTAACAGTCCTTCTGTACCGCAGTGTCCAACCTCTGCTCTCTGCAATGATCCTTCTGCATCCCAATTTCTAACCTCTGCTCTCTGCGATGATTCTACTGCACCCCACTCTCCAACCTCTGATCGCTGCAACAGTCATTCTGAACCTCAGTCTCTAACTTCTGCTCTCTGTAAGATCCTTCTGCACCCCTGTCTCCAAGCTCTGCTATTTGCAACGATCCTTCTTCACCCCAGTCTCCAACCTCTGTACTATGTAACAGGACTTCTGCACCTCAATCTCCAACCTTTGCTCTCTGCAACAGTCCTTCTGCACTTCAGTCTCTAAATTCTGCTCTCTGCAACAGTCCTTCTTTACTGCATTCTCCAAACTCTACTATCTGTAACGTTCTTTCTGCACCCCATACTAGAGTCTCTGCTTTCTGTATCAGTCCTTCTGCAGCTCAGTCTCTAACTTCTGCTCTAAGTGCCCTTCTGCACCATAGTCTCCAACATCTGCTCTCTGCAACAGTCCTTCTGCACCACAGTCTCCAACGTCTGCTCTCTGCAACAGTCCTTCTGCACTTCAGTCTCCAACCTCTGCTCTCTGCAACAGTCCTTCTGCACCCCAGTCTTCAAATTCTGCTCTTTGTAAAAATCCTTCTGCACATCAGTCTGCAAACTCTGTTCTTTGCAAGGGTCATTCTGCACCCCAGTCTCCAACATCTGCTCTCTGCAACAGTCCTTCTACACCCCAGTCTTCAACATCTGGTCTCTGCAACAGTCCTTCTGCACCACAGTCTGAAAACTCTGATGTCTGAAACGAACCTCCTGCACCCCAGTCTCCTAAATCTGCTGTCTGTTACAATCTTTCTGCACCTCAGTCTCTGTCATCTGCTCTCTGTAAGATCCATCTAAACCCCAGTCTTCAACATCTGCTCTCTGTAACAGTCCTTATGCACCTCAGTCTCCAACCTCTGCTCTCTGCAACAGCCTTCTGCAGCCCACTCTGCAAACTGTGCTCTCTGCAACAATCTTTCTGGACCCCAGTCTCTAACGTCTGCTCTCTGCAACAGTCCTTCTGCACCACAGTCTCCAATCTCTGCTCTCTGTAAGATATTTCTGCACTCCAGTTTCCAAACTCTGCTCTTTCTAACATTCCTTCTCCACCCTAGTCGCCAACCTCTGCTTTCTTCAAGGGTCCTGCGGCACCCCAGTCTCCAAACTCTGTCCTCTGCAACAGTCCTTCTGCTCCCCAGTCTCCAATATCTGCTCTCTGTAACAGTCCTTCTTACCGCATTCACCAAACTCTGCTCTCTGTAACGGTCCTTCTGCACCCCAGTCTCCAACCTCTGCTTTCTGTATCAGTCCTTCTGAACCCCAGTCTCCAACCTCTGCTCTCTGTGTCTAACCTTTTTCACCTCAGTCTCCAACCTGTGCTTTTTGTAACAGTCCTTCTGTACCCAAGTCTCCCAACTCTGCTCTCTGTAACAGTCCTTCTATACTGTAGTCTCAAAACTCTGCTCTCTGTAACAGTCCTTCTACACCTCAGTCTGAAACCTCTACTCTCCACGATCCTTCTGCACCACAGTCTCCAACCACTGTTCTCTGTAACAGTCCACCTGCACCTTAGTCTCCAATCTCTGCTCTCTGTATGATCCTTCAGCAACCCTTTCTTCAAATTCTGCTCTCTGTACCAGTCCTTCTGAACCCAAGTCTCCAAACTCTCCTCTCTGTAACAGGCCTTCTGCACGCCAGTCTCCAAATCTGCTCTCTTTAGCAGGCCTTCTGCTTGCAAGTCTCCAAACTCTGCTCTCTGCAATGATCCTTCTGCACCCCAGTCTTTAACCTCTGCTCTCTGCAATGATCCTACTGCACCCCAGTCTCCTACTTCTGATCTCTACAACAGTCCTTCTGCATCTCAGTCTCCAAATTCTTCTCTCTGTAAGATTTTTCTGCACCGCTGTCTCCACCCTCTGCTCTCTGTAACAGTCCTTCTTCACCCCAGTCTCCAACCTCTGCTCACCACAACAGTTCGTCTGCAGCCCAGTCTCCAAACTCTACTCTCTCCAACAGTCCTTCTGCACCCCAGTTACCAACATCAGCTCTCTTTTACACTCCTTCTCCACCCCAGTCTCCAACCTCTGCTTTCTGTAACACTCCTCCTGTACTGAAGAATCCAGCCTCTGCTCTCTTTAACGGTCTTTCTGCACTCCATACTCCAATATCTGCTTTCTGTATCAGTCCTTCTGCAACCCAGTCTCCCACCTCTGCTCTCTATAACAGTCCTACTACACCCCAGTCTCCAAAGTCCGCTATCTGCAACAGTCCTTCTGCACCCCAGTCTCCAACCTCTGATCTCTGTAACAATCCTTCTGCACCTCAGTCTCCAAACTTTGTACTCTGCAACGTTACTTCTGCACCTCAGTCTCCAACATCTACTCTCTGTAACAGTCTTTCTGCACCTGATTCTTCAACCTCTGCTCTTTGTAGGATCCTTCTCCAACCCAGTCTCCAAACTCTGCTCTCTGTAACAGTCCTTCTGCACACCAGTCTCCAAACTCTGCTCTCTGCACCCATCCTTCTTCACCCCAGTCTCCAACCTTTGCTCTCTGCAACAATCCTTCTGCACACCAGTCTCCAAAATCTGCTCTCTGCGACAGTCCTTCAGCAACACAGTCTAAAACTCTGCTCTCTGCAACGACCCTTTTGCACCTCAGTCTCCTACTTCTGCTCTCTCTAAGACCCGTCTGAAACCCAGTCTCCAAACTCTGCTCTCTGTAAAAGTCCTTCTGCAGAATAGTTTTTAAACTCTACTCTCTGAAAGAGGAATTTTACAACCCAGTCTCGAACCTCTGCTCTCTGTAACAGGCATAAAGAACCCCAGTCTCCAACATCTTCTCTCTGCAATGATTTTTTTCCACCCCAGTCTCAAACCTGTGCTCTGGGCAACAGTCCTGCACCCTAGTCACCAACCTCTGCTCTGTGTAAGATCCTTATGCACTCCAGTCTCCAACCTCTTCTCTCTGCAACGATTCTTTTTCATTTCAGTCTCCAACATCTGCTCTCTGCAACAGTCCTTTTGCACCCCAGTCTCTGAACTCTGCTCTCTGTAAGATCCATCTGAACCCCAGTCTCCAACCTGTGCTCTCTGTAACAGTCCTTCTCCACACCAGTCTCCAAACTGTGCTCTCTGTAACAGTCTTTCTGCACCTCAGTCTCCAACCTCTGCTTTCAGCAGCACTACTTCTGCATCCCAGTCTCCAACCTCTGCTCTCTGCAACATTCCTTCTGCTTCCCAGTATCAAACCTGCGCTCTCTGTAAAAGTCCGTCTGCACCCCAGTCTCCAAACTCTGCTTTTTGTAACGATCCTTCTGCACCTCAGACTCTAACCTCCACTCTCTGCAACAGTCCTTCTGCACCTCAGTCTCCGAACTCTTCTCTCTGCAATGATCCTTCTAGACCTCTGTCTCTAAACTCTACTGTCTGTAACTGTCCTTCTGCACCTCAGTCTCCAACCTCTGCAACAGTCTTTCTTTATCCCAGTCCCCAACCTCTGCTCTCTGCAACAGTCTTTTTACACCCTAGTCTCCAACATCTGCTCTCTGCCTCAGTCTTTCTACACCTCTGTCTCTAAACTCTACTGTCTGTAATTCTCCTTCTGCATCCCAGTCTCCAACCTCTGCTCTCTGTAAGAGTCCTTCTGCACTCCAGCCTCCAACACCTCCTCACTGCAACCGTTCTTCTGCAACCCAGTATTTAACGTCTGCACTCTCAACAGGCCTTCTCCACCTCAGTCTGAAAACTCTGCTCTCTGCAAGTATCCTTCTCCACCCCAGTCTCCAACCTCTGCTCTCTGTAACAGTCCTATTGCACCTCAGTCTCCAAACTCTGCCCTATATAAGATCCTTCTGCAACCCAGTATCCAAACTCTGCTCTCTGTAACAGTCCACCTGCTCCCCAGTCTCCAAACTCTGCTCTCTGTAACAGGCCTCCTGCACCCCAGTCTTCAAACTCAGCTCTATGTAACAGGCCTTCAGCACCCCAGTATCCAACCTATTCTCTCTGCAATGATCCTTCTACACCCCAGTCTCCAACATCTGAACTGTGCAACAGTTCTTCTGCACCCCAGTCTCCAACCTCTGCTCTCTTGAAGATCCTTCTGCACCTTGTTTCCAACCTCTGCTCTCTGAAAAAGTCCTTCTGTACCCCAGTCTCCAAACTCTGCTCTCTGTAACAATGCTTCTGCTCATCATTCTCCAACCTCTGCTCTCTGCAACAGTCTTTCTACACCTCAGTCTCCAAACTCTTTTGTCTGAAATAGTCCTTCTGCACCCCAGTGTGCAACCTCTGCTCTCTGTAAAAGTCCTTCTGTACCACAGTCTCCAACTTCTGCTCTCTGTAACGCTCTGTCTGCACCGCAGTCTCCAAATTCTGCTTTCTATATCAGTCCTTCTGCACCCCAGTCTCCAAACTCTGCTCTCTGTAACAGTCCTTCTGAACCTCATCTCCAACCTCTTCTCTCTGCAACAGTCCTTCTGGACCTCAGCTTCAACCTATTCTCTCTACAACAGTCCTTTTGCACCCAAGTCTCCAATCTTCGCTTTTTATAACAGTCCTTCTGCACCCCAGTCTCCAATCTCTGCTCTCTGTAAGATCCATCTGCATCCAAGTCTCCAACCTATGCTCTCTGTAACAGTTCTTCAGCACCTCAGTCTCCAACCTCTTCTCTCTGTAACAATCCTTCTTCAAGTAAGACTCCAACCGCTGCTCTCAGCAACGGTCCTTCTGCACCTAAGTCTCGAAACTCCATTCTCTGCAACAGTTTTTCCGCACCCCAGTATCCAACCACTGCATTCTGCAACAGTCCTTCTGCACCCTAGTCTCCAACCTCTGCTCTCTTTAACAATCCTTCTGCACCTCAGTCTCCAACCTCTGCTCTCTGCAACGGTCCTTCTCCACCCCTGTCTCCAAACTCTGTTGTCTCCAACAGTCCTTCTTAACCTCAGTCTTCTGCACCCCAATCTCCATCCCCTACTCTCTGCGACAGTCTTTTTGCACCCAGTCTCCAACCTACTCTCTACAACAGTCCTTCTGCACCCCAGTCTCCAACATCAGATCTCCGCAACAGTCCTTCTCCACCCCAGTCTCCAATCTCTGCTCTCTGTAACAGTTCCTCTGTACTGCAATTTCCAAACTCTTTTCTCTGTAATTGTCTTCTGAACCCCAGTCTCAAACCACTGCTTCTCTATCAGTCCCTCTGCACTCAAGTCTCCATCCTCTGCTCTCTGTAACAGGCCATGTGCACCTCAGTCTCCAAATTCTGCTCTCTGCAAAGGTCCTTTGGCACCAAAATCCCCAACCTCTGCTCACTGCAACAGTCCTTTTACACCCAAGTCTCAAACCTCTGCACTCCACAACAGTCCTTCTGCACCTCAGTCTCCAACATCTGCTCTCTGCAATGGTCTATTTGAACCTCAGTATTCAACATATATCTCTGTAACAGTCCTTCTGCACCTCAATCTCCATCCTCTGCTCTTTGTAACAGGCCTTCTGCACCAAAGTCTCTGAACTCTGCTCTCTTTAAAAGTCCTTCTGCACCCCAATCTTCAACCTCTGCTCTCTGGAGCAGTCCTTCTGCACCTCAGTCTCCAAACTCTGCTCTCTGTAAGATCCTTCTGCACCACAGTCTTAAAACTCTGCTCTCAGTATCAGTCCTGCACCTTAGTCTTCAAACATGCTCTCTGTAACAGTTTTTCTGCACCACAGTCTTCAACAACTGCTCTCTGAAACAGTCTTTCTGCACCCCAGTCTTTAACTTCTGCTTTCTAGAACAGTCCTTCTATACCCCAGTATCTATAATTTACTCTCTGCAATGATCTTTCTTCACCCCAGTCTCCAACGTCTGCTCTCTGCAACAATCCTTCTGCACCCCAGTCTCCAAATTTTCCTCTCTGTAAGATCCTTGTACACTACAGTTTCAAACTCTGCTCTCTGTAACATTCCTTCTGCACCCCAGTCTCCAATGTTTTCTCTCTGCAATGGTCTCTCTGCACCACACTCTCCAACCTTGTGCTCTACAACAGTTCCTCTGTACCACAGTCTTCAACCTCTGTTCTCTGTAAGGGTCCTCCTGCACGCAAGTCTCCAACCTCTGCTTTCTGTGTCAGTCCTTCTGCACCACAGTCTCCAAACTCTGCTCTCTGTAACAGTCCTTCTGCACCTCACTCTGCAACATCTGCTGTCTGCAACAGTCCTTCTGCACCCCAATCTTCAACCTCTGCTCTCTGCAACAGTCCTTCCTCACCCCAGCCTTTAAAATCTGCTCTCTGCAACAGTACTTTTCCACCGAAGTCACCAACCTCTGCTCTCTGTAACAGTCCTTCTGCACCTCAGACTCAAACCACTGCTCTCTGCAACAGTCCTTTTGCGCCCCAATCTCGAACCTCTGCTCTCTGCAACAGTCCTTCTGCACCTCAGTGTCCAAACTCTGCTCTCTGTAAGATCCTTCTGAAACCCAGTCTCCAACATATGCTTTCTGCACTGGTCCTTCAGAACCAGAGTCTCCAACCTCTTTTCTCTACAACATTTATTATGCACCCCAGTCTCCAACCTCTGCTCTCTGTAACAGTCCTTCTGTATCGCAGTCTCAAACCTCTGTTAACTGTAAGGGTTCTTCTGCACCCCATCTCCAACCTCTGCTTTCTGTATTAGTCTTTCTGCAACCCAGTCTTCAAACTCTGCTTTCTGTATTCGTCTTTCTGCACGCCAGGCTTCAATCTCTGCTCTCTGTAACAGTCCTTCTTCCCCACAGTCTCCAACTTCTGCTCTCTGCAAAAGTCCTTCTGCACCCCAGTCTCCAAACACTGCACTCTGCAACAGTCTATTTGCACCCCAGTCTCCAAACTCTGCTCTCTGTTACAGTCCTTCTGCACATCAGTCTCCAACCTCTGTTCTCTGTAAGAGGCATTCTGCACCCCAGTATACTACCTCTCCTCTCTGTAACAGGCCTTCTGCATTCAAGTCTCTAAACTCTGCTCTCTTAAACAATCCTTCTGCACCCCAGTCTCCAATCTCTGCTCTCAGTATCAGTCCTGCACTCCAGTCTCTAAACACTGCTCTCTGTAACAGTTTTTCTGCACATCAGTCTTCAACAACTGCTATCTGCAAGAGTCCTTCTGCACCCTAGTCTCCAAACTCTGCTCTCTAGAACAGTCCTTCTATACCCCAGTCTCCATAATCTACTCTCTGCAACGATCTTTCTGCACCCCAGTCTCCAACGTCTGCTCTATACAAAATTACTTCTGCACTCCAGTCTCCAAACTTTCCTCACTGTAAGATCCTTCTGCACCCCAGTTTTCAAACGCTGCTCTCTGTAACATTTCTTTTGCACCCCAGTCTCCAACCTGTTCTCTACAACAGTTCTTCTGTACCACAGTCTTCAACCTCTGTTCTCTGTAAGAGTCCTTCTGAACCCCAGTCTCCAACCTCTGCTTCTGTATAAGTCTTTCTTCACCACAGTCTCTAAACTCTTCTCTCTGTAACAGTCCTTCTGCACCTCACTCTGAAACCTCTGCTCTCTGCAACAGTCCTTCTGCAACCCAGTCGTCAACCTCTTCTCTCTGCATCAGTCCTGCCTCACCCCAGTATCCAAAATATGCTCTCTGTAACAGTCCTTTTCCACCACAGTCTCCAACCTCTGCTCTCTGTAACAGTACTTCTGTACTGCAGTCTCCAACCTCTGCTCTCTGTAATGGTCGTTCTGCACCCCAGTCTCCAAACTCTCTTTTCTGTATCAGTTTTTCTGCACCCCGGTCTCGAACCTCTGCTCTCTGTTACAGTTCTTCTGCACCTCAGACACCAACCTCCTCTCTGCAACAGTACTTCTGCGCCCCAATCTCCAACCTCTACTTTCTGCAATGGTCTTTCTGCACCCCAGTCTCCAACCTCTGTTCTCTACAACACTTATTCTGCACCCCAGTCTCCAACGTCTGCTCTCTGTAACAGTCCTTCTGTACCACAGTCTCCAACCTCTGTTCTCAGTAAAGGTCCTTCTGAAGCCCAGTCTCCAACCTCTGCTTTCTGTATCAGTCCTTCTGCCCAACATTCTCCAAAATATGCTCTGTGTAACAGTCCTTCTGTACCTCAGTCTGCATCCTCTGCTCTCTGCAATAGTCCTTCTTCACCCCAGTCTGCAATCTCTGCTCTCTGCAACAGTCCTTCTGCACCCCAGTCTCCAACATCTTCTCTCTGCAACAGTCCTTCTCCACCTCAGTCTCCAACCACTGCTCTCTGCAACAATCTTTCTGCACCCAGGTCACCAACGTCTGCTTTCTGTATCAGTCCTTCTGCACCCCAATCTCCAACGTCTGCTCTCTCTAACAGTCCTTCTTAACCTCAGTCTCTTACCTCTACTCTCTGCAGCAGTTCTTCTCCACCCCAGTTTCCAACATCTGCTCTCGGCAACAGTCCTTCTGGACGCCATACTCCAACTGCTACTTATGCAACAGTCCTTGTACACCCAGTCTTTAACATCTGCTCTCTGTAACAGTCCTTCTGCACCTCAGTCTGAAAACTCTGCTCTCTGCAATGATCCTTCTGCACCTCAGTCTCCAACTTCTGCTCTCTGCAACATTCTTTCTGCACCCTAGTCTACATCCTCTCTTCTAAGAAAAAGTATTTGTACACCCCAGGCTCCAAACTCTGCTCTCTGTAACAGTCCTTCTGTACTGCAGGCTCCAACCTCTGCTGTCTGTAATGGTCCTTCTACACCCGAGACTCCTAACTCTACTTTCGATATCAGTTATTCTGGAACCAAATCTTCAACCTCTGCTCTCTGTAACAGTCCTTCTTCACCTCAGTCTCCAACCTCTGCTCTCTGCAACAGTCCTTCTGCACCCCATTCTCTAACCTCTGCTCTCTGCAAAAGTCCTTCTGCACCCCAGTCTCCAATCTCTGCTCTCTGTTACAGTCCTTCTTCACCCCAGTCTCCAAACAGTGCTCTCTGCAACTGTCCTGCTGCACACCAGTATCCAAACTCTGCTCTCTGTAGCGATGCTTCTGCACCTCAGTCTTCAACCTCTGCTCTCTGCATTGATACTTCTTCACCACAGTCTCCAAACTCTGCTCTCTGCAACACTCCTTCTGCACCCCAGTCTCCAAGCTCTGCTCTCTGTAACTGTCCTTCTGCACATCAGTGTCCAAACTCTGCTCTCTGTGAAAAATCATCTTCACATACGTCTCCAAACTCTGTTCCCTGTAAGAAACCTTCTACACTCCAGTCTCCAACTTCTGTTCTTTGTAACAGTTCTTTTGAACCCCAATCTCCAAACTCTGCACTCTGTATAACTCCTTCTGCACCCCAGTCTCCATACTCTGCTCTCTGTAAGAATCCTTTTGCACCCCAGTCTCCAACCTCTCCTCTCTGTAAATGTCCTACTCCACCTCAGGCTCGAAGTTCTGAAATCTGTAAAGGTCCTTCTGCATTTCAGTCTCCCACCTCTGCTCTCTGTAACAGTCCTTCTGCACCCCAGTCTCCAACATCCGTTCTCTGCAACAATCTTACTTCTCCCCAGGTTCCAAACTCTGCTCTCTGCAACGGTTTTTCTGCACCCCAGTTTCCAACCTCTGCTCTTTGTAACAGTCCTTCTGCACCTCAGTATCCAAACTCTGCTCTCTGCAACAGTCCTCCTGCACCCCAGTCTCCAACCTCTGCTCCAGGTAACAGTTCTACTGCACCCTAATCTCCAAACTCTGCTCTCTGTAACACTCCTTTTTTCCCCAGTCTCCACACTCTGACCTCTGTAACAATCCTTCTGGACCTCATTCTCCAACCTCTGCTCTCTACAACAGTCCTTCTGCTTCTAAGTATCCAACCTCTATGGTCTACAAAAGTTCTTCTGCACCTCCGTCTCCAAACTCTGTTCTCGGTAAGATCCTTCTGAAACCCATTCGTCAAACTCTGCTCTGTGTAACAGTCCTTCTAAACCCCAGTCTCAAAACTCTGCTCTCTGTAACAGACCTTCTGCACCCCAGTCTTCAACCTCTGCTTTCTGTAAAAGTCTCTCTGCATCCCAGTCCCCAAACTGTGCTCTCTACAACGATTCTTTTTCACCCCAGTCTCCAAACTCTGCTATCTGTAACAGTCCTACTGCACCCCAGGATCCAATATCTGCTCTCTACTACAGTCTTTCTGCACATCAGTCTGAAAACTCTGCACTCTGAAACAATCCTTCTGAACCCCAGTTTCCAACCTTTGCTCTCTGAAACAGTTCTTCTGAAACTCAGTCTCCAAAATGCTCTCTGTAAAATCCTTATGCAACACTGTCTAAAAACTGTGCTATCTATAAAAGTGCTTCTGCACCCCAGTCTACAAATTCTGCTCTTAGTAACAGGCCTTCTGCACCCAACTCTCCAAGCTCTGCACTCTATAAAAGGCCTTCTGCAACCCAGTCTCCATCCTCTTATCTCTGCAACGATTCTTCTTCACCTCAGTCGCCAACCTCTGCTCTCTGCAAAGTTTCTTCTGCACCCCAGTCTCCAAACTCTGTTCTCTGCATCAGTACTTCTGCACCCAAGTCTCCAACCTCTGCTCTCTATAACAGTCCATCTGTACCGCAGTCTCCAACATCTGCTCTCTGTAACGGGCCTTTTGCACCCCAGTCTCCAAAGTCTGCTTTCTGTATCAGTTCTTCTGCACCCCAGTCTCCAAACTCTGCTCTCTGTAACAGTTCTTCACACTTCAGTCTCCAAATTCTGCTCTCTGCAACGATCCTTCTTCACCCAAGTCTCCAACTTCTGCTCTCTTCAACATTTTTTTTGCACCCCAGTCTCCATCTGTGCTCTATGTAACTGTCCTTCGGCACCCCAGTCTCCAAACTCTTCTTTCTGCATTACTCCTTCTGAACCCCAGTCTCCAAACTCAGCTCTTTCCAACAGTCCTTGTGTACCGCAGTCTCCAAACTCTGCTTTGTGTAATGGTCCTTCTGCACCTGAGTCTCCACACTCTGCTTTCTGTATCAGTTCTTGTGCACCCCAGTCTCCAAACTCTGCTCTCTGTAACAGTCCTTCTGCACCTCAGTTACCAACCTCTGCTCTATGCAAAAGTCCTTCTGCACCCCAGTCTCAAACTTTTGTTCTCTGCAAAAGTCCTTCTACACCCCAGTCTCAAACCTCTACTATCTGCAACAAACTTTCTGCACCCCAGTCTCCAACGTCTGCTCTATGCAACAGTTATTCTGCACCCCAGTCTCCAACCTTTGCTCTCTGCAACATTTCTTCTTAACCCCAGTCTCCAACCTGTGGTCTCTGTAACTGTCCTTCTGCACCCCAGTCTTAAACCTCTGCTCTCTGAAACGATCCTTCTGCACCTCAGTCTCAAAACTCTGTTCTCTGCAATAATCCTTCTACACACCAGTCTCCGATCTCTGCTCTGTAACAGTCCTTCTGAACATCAGTGTCAAAACTCTGCTCTCTGTAACAATCTTTCTGCATCTCAGTCTTCAACATCTGCTCTCTTTAACAGTTCTTCTGGACACCAATCTACAAACTCTGCTCTCTGTAACACTCCTTCTGCACACCAGTCTCCATCCTCTGCTCTCTGTAACACTTTTTCTGCACCCCAGTCTCCATCCTCTGCTCTCTTTAAGAATCCTTTGAACCCCAGTCTCAAACCGCTGCTCTCTGTAACAGGCCTTCTGAACCCCATTCTCCAACATATGCTCTCTGGATCAGTCTTTTTGCACACCACTATCCTACCTCTGCTCTCTGTAACCATCCTTCTGCACCTGAGTCTCCAACCTCTGCTCTCTGAAACGGTTTGTCTGCACGCCAGTCTCCAAACGCTGTTCTCTGCATCAGTCTTTCTGCACCCCAGTATCCAACCTCTGCTCTCTGTAACAGTCCTTCTGTAACTCAGTCTCAAAACTCTGCTCTCTGTAACGGTCCTTCTGCACCCCAGTCTCCAACGTCAGCTTTCTGTATCAGTTCTTCTGCACCCCAGTCTCGAACCTCTGCTCTCAGAAACAGTCCTTCTGCACCCCAGTCTCTAACTTCTGCTCTCTGCAACATTTCTTCTGCACTCCAGGCTCCATCTGTGCTCTCAGTAACTGTCTTTCTGCACCACAATCTCCAACCTCTGCTCTCTATAACGATCATTCTGCACCACAGTCTGAGACCTCTGCTCTCTGCAATGATCATTCTGCCCCTCAGTCTCCAACCTCTGCTCTCTGCATGGTCCTTCTGCACCCCAGTCTCCAACCTCTGCTCCCTGTAAGAGTCCTTCTGCACTTCAGTCTCCAACCTATGCTCTCTGTAACAATCTTTCTGTACCTCAGTCTCCATCCTCTGCTATCTGTAACAATCCTTCTGCACACCAGTCTGCAACCTCTGCTCATTGTAACAGGTCTTCTGCACCCCAGTCTCCAAACTCTGCTCTTTGTAACAGGAATAATGCACCCCAGTCTCCAACCTCTTCTCTTTGCAATGAATCATCTGCACCTCAGTCTCCAACCACTGCTCCCTGCAACAGTCCTTCTGCATTCTAGTCTCCAAACTCTGCTCTCTGTGACAGTGCTTCTGAACCTCAGTCTCCAAACTCTGCTCTCTGCTACGGTCCTTCTGCACCCCAGGCTCCAAACTCTGCTCTCTATAACAGTTCTTCTGTACCGCAGTCTCCAAACTCTGATGTCTGTAACGGTAATTCTGCACCCCAGTCTCCAAACTTTACTTTCAATATCAGTTATTCTGCACCCCTGTCTCCAACCTCTGCTCTCTGTAACAGTCCTTCTGCACCTCAGTCTCCAACCTCTGCTCTCTGCAACAGTTCTTCTTCACCCCAGTCTCCAACATCTTCTCTCTGCAACTGTGCTTCTAAACCCCAGTCTCCAACGTCTTCTCTCTGCAAGGATCTTTCTGCATCCCAGTCTCCAACGTCTGCTCTCTGCAACAGTCCTTCTGCACCGCAGTATCCAACCTCTGCTCTCTGATACAGTCCTTCTGCACCCCAGTCTCCAACCTTTGCTCTCTGCAACATTTCTTCTGCACCCCAGTCTCCCACCTGTGCTCTCTGTATCTGTCCTGCTTCACCCCAGTCTCCAATCTCTGCTCTCTGTAGCGATCCTTGTGCACCTCAGTCTTCAACCTCAGATCTCTGCAAGGATCCTTTTTTACCACAGTCTCCAACCTCTGCTCTCTGCAACAGTCCTTCTGCATCCCAGTCTCCAAGCTCTGCTCTCTATAACAGTTTTTCTGCACCCCAGTCTCCAAATTCTGCTCTCTGTAAAAGGCCTTCTTCACCCCAGACTTCAAACTCTGCTCTCTGTAACAGGCCTTCTGCACCCCACTCTCCAACCTGTGCTCTCTCTAACGATCCTTCTGCACCCCAGTCTCCAAACTCTGCTCTCTGTAACAGTCCTATGCACCCCAGAATCCAACATCTGCTCTCTGTTACATTCCTTCTGCACCTCAGTCTGAAAACTCTGCTCTCTGCAACAATCATTCTGCACCTCAGTTTCAATCATTTGCTCTTTGTAACAGACCTTCTAAACCTCAGTCTCCAAATTGCTCTCTGTAAGATCCTTCTGAAACCCAGGCTTGAAACATTGCTATCTGTAACAGTTCTGCTTTACACCAATCTCCAAACTCTGCTCTCTGAAAGAATCCTTTTGCACCCCAGTCTTCAACCTATCCTCTCTGTAACAGTCCTTCTGCATCTCAGTTTCCAACCTCTGCTCACTGTAATGATGCTTCAGCACCCCAGTTTCCAACTTCTGCTCTCTGTAACAGTCTTTCTGCACCCCAGTCTCCAACATCTGCTCTCTGCAACAGTCCTTATGCACCAAATCTCCAACCTTTTCCTCTGTAACCCAGTCTTGAAACTCTGCTCTCTGCAACAGTCCTCTGCACCCGAATCTCCAACCTGTGCTCTCTGCAATAGTCCCTCTACACCCCAGTGTCCAGTCTCTGCTCTCTGCAACAGTCCCTCTGCAACCCAGTCTCCAAACTCTGCTCTCTGTAACAATCTTTCTGCACCTCAGTCTTCAACCTCTGCTCTCTGCAACGGTCCTTCTGCACCTCAGTCTCCAAAAACTACTCTCTGTAAATGTACTTCTGAACCCCTTCTTCAAACTCTGCTCTCTGTAATAGGCCTTCTTCACCCCAGTATCCAACCTCTGTTCTCTATAACAATCCTTCTGCACCCCAGTCTAAAAATTTTGCTCTCTAAAACGATCCTTCTGCACCCACTCCCCAAACTCTGCTCTTTGCAACAGTCCTTCTGCACCCCAGTCTCCAACATGTGCTCTCTGCAAAAGTCCTTCTGCACCTCAGTCTGAAAACTCTGTTCTCTACAACGATTTTCTGCACCCCAGTCTCCAACATCTGCTCTCTGTAACAGTCCTTCTGTACCACAGTCTCAAAACTCTGCTCTCTAATGGTCCTTCTGAACCCCAGTCTCCAACGTCAGCTTTCTTTATCAGTTCTTCTGCACCCCAGTCTCCAACCTCTGCTCTCAGTAACAGTCGGTCTATAAACTCTGCTCTCTGTAAGATCCTTGTGCAACCTTGTCTAAAAACTCTTCTCTCTGTAGGAGTTCTACTACACCCCAGTCTCCAACCTCTGCTCTCTGCCACAATCTTTCCGCACCTCAGTCTCGAAAATCTGCTCTCTGCAACAGTCCTTCTTCACCCCAGTCTCAAACCTCTGCTGTATGCAACGATCTTTCTGTACACCAGTTTCCAACATTTGCTCTCTGCAACAGTCTTTCTGCACCCCAGTCTCTAACCTCTGCTCTCTGCAACGATCCCTCTGCACCCCACTCTAAAAATTCTGCTCTCTACAACAATCCTTTTGCACCCCAGTTTCCAACCTCTGCTCTCTGCAAAAGTCCTTCTGCACCTCAGTCTCCAACAACTGCTCCCTGCAACAGTCTTTCTGCACCTCAGTCTGACAACTCTGCTCTCTGCAACAGTACTTCTACACTCCAGTATTTATCCTTTGCTCTCTCCCACAGTCCTTTTGCAACACAGACTCCGACATCTGCTCTCTGCAACGATCATTTTGCACCCCAGTCTCAAACCTCTGTTCGCTAAAACTGTTATTCTGCACCCCAGTATCCAACCTCTACTCTCTGTAACAGTCCTTCTGTATGGCAGTCTCCAATCTTTGTTCTTTGTAAGGGTACTTATGCACCCCAGTATCCAACCTCTGCTTTCTGTATCTGTCGTTTTCCACCACAGTCTCCAAACTCTGCCCGCTGTAAGAGTCCTTCTGCAACTCAGTAAGTCTGCAAACTCTGCTCTCTACAACAGTACTTCTACACTCCAGTATTTATCCTCTGCTCTCTCCAACAGTCCTTTTACAACACAGACTCCAACATCTGCTCTCTAAAACAGTTCTTCTCCACCCCAGTCTCCAACCTCTGCTCTCTGTAAAACTCCTTTTGTACTGCAGTCTCCAAAATCTGCTCTCTGTAAAATCCCTCTTCAACCCAGTCTGATAACTCTTCCCTCTGTAACAGACCTTCTGCACCCCTTCTCTAACCTCTGTTCTCTGTAGCAATCCTCGTGTAGTGCAGTCTCCAAAATCTGCTCTCTGTAACGGTCCTTCTGCACCCCAGTCTCCAACCTCTGCTTTATGTATCAGTACTTCTGCACCCCAATCTCCAACCTCTACTCTCGGTAACAGTCCTTCTTAACCTCAGTCTCAAAACTCTGCTCTCTGCCACAGTCCTTCTGCACGAAAGTCTCAAACCTCTACTCCCTGCAACACTCCTTCTGCACCTCAGTTTCTAATCTATGATCTCTGTAACAGTCCTTCTGTACCGCAGTCTCAGAACACTGCCCTCTGTAATGGTCCTTCTGAACCCCAGTCTCCAACGTCAGCTTTCTTTATCAGTTTTTCTGCACTCCAGTCTCCAACCTCTGCTCTCAGTAACAGTCCTTCTGCACCCCAGTCTCCAACTTCTGCTCTCTGCAACATTTCTTCTGCACCCCAGTCTCCATCTGTGCTCTCTATAACTGTTATTCTGCACCCCAGTCTCCACCCTCTGATCTCCACAACAATCCTTCTGGACCTCAGTCTCCAACCTCTGCTCTCTGTAACAGTCCTTCTGTACCGCAGTCTCAAAACTCTGCTCTCTGTAATAGTCTTTCTGAACCCCAGACTCCAACGTCAACTTTCTTTTTTTTTAAAGAGAGAGTGAGAGAGGAGAGAGAGAGAGAGAGAGAGAGAGAGAGAGAGAGAGAGAGAGAGAGAGAAAGAGAGAGAGAGAGAATTTTTAATATTTATTTTTTAGATCTTGGTGGACACAACATCTTTGTTGGTATGTGGTGCTTAGGATCGAACCCAGACCGCACACATGCCAGGCAAGCGCACTACCACTTGAGCCACATCCCCAGCCCCCCCAATGTCAACTTTCTCTATCAGTTCTTCTGCACCTCAGTCTCCAAACTCTGCTTTCTGTAACAGTCCTTCTGCAACTCAGTCTCCAAACTCTGCTCTCTGCAACAGTCCTTCTGCACCTCAGTCTGAAAATTATGTTCTTTGCAACGATCCTTCTGCAACCCTGTCTCCAAACCCTGCTTTCTGTAACAGTCCTTCTGCACCCCAGTCTCCAACCTCTGCTCTCTGTAACAGGTCTTTTGCACCCCATTCTCCAACCTCTGCTCTCTGTAAAAGTGCTTCTGCACCTCAGTCTACAAACTCTGCTCTCTGCAACAGTCCTTCTGCACCCAAGTCTCCAAATTCTGCTCTCTGCAACAGTCCTTCTGCACCAAATCTCCAACCTCAGCCACTGTAACATTCCTACTGTAACCCAGTCTCCAAATTCTGCTTCTGGCAACAGTCTTTCTGCACCCCAATCTCTAACCTGTGCTCTCCGCAATAGTTTTTATACACCCCAGTGTTCAGCCTCTGTTCTCTACAACAGTCCCTCTGCAACCCAGTCTCCAAACTCTGCTCTCTGTAACAATCCTTCTGCACCTCAATCTTCAACCTCTGCTCTCTGCAATGGTCCTTCTGCACCTCAGTCTCCAAAAACTACTCTCTGTAAATGTACTTCTTAATCCCTTCTCCAAACTCTGCTCTTTGTAATAGGCCTTCTGCACCCCAGTCTCCAACCTCTATTCTCTATAACAATTCTTCTGCACTCCAGTCTCAATATTTTGCTCTCTACAACGATCCTTCTGCACCCCAGTCCCCAAACTCTGCTCTTTGCAACAGCCCTTCTGCACCCAAGTCTCCAACATGTGCTCTTATCAAAAGTCCTTCTTCACCTCAGTCTGAAAACTCTGTTCTCTACAACAATCCTTCTGCACCCCAGTCTCAAACCTCTGCTCGTTGTAACAGTCCTGCTGCACATTGGTCTAAAACTCTGCTCTCTGTAAGATCGTTGTGCAACCTTGTCTGAAAACTCAGCTCTCTATAGGAATTCTACTGCACCCCAGTTTCCAACCTCTGCTCTCTGCAACGATCCTTCTGCACCTCAGTCGCGAAACTCTACTCTCTGTAACAGTCCTTCTGCACAACTCTGCTGTCTGCAACGATTTTTCTGTACACCATTTTCAAATGTCTGTTCTCTGCAACAGTCCTTCTGTACCCCAGTCTCCAACCTCTGCTCTCTGCAACGATCCCTGTGCACCCCAGTATCCTATATCTGCTCTATTTAACAGTCCTTTTGCACCCCTGTCTCCAACCTCTGCTCTCTGCAACAGTAATTCTGCACCTCAGTCTGAAAACGCTGTTCTCTGCAATGATCCTTTTGCACCCCAGTCTCTAAACTCTGCTCTCTGTAACACTCCTGTTGCACCTCAGTCTCGAAACTCTGCTCTCTGTAAGATCCTTCTGCAACCCTGTCTCCATACTCTGCTCTATGTAACAGTCCTTCTGCACCCCAGTCTCCAAACTCTGCTCTTTGCAAGAGTCCTTCTAAAACCCAGTCTCCAAACTCTACTTTCTGCAACAGTCTTTCTGAACCCCAGTCTCCAACTTCTGTTCTCTTTAACAATCCTTCTTCACCTCAGTTACCATACTCTGATCTCTGCGATGGTCCTTCTGCACCACAGTCTCCAACCTCTGCTGTCTGTAACAGTCCTGCTGCTCCTCGGTCTACAACCTCTGTTATTATTAAGATCCTTTTACAACCTTGTCAAAAAAACTCTGCTCTCTCTAGGTGTTCTTCAGCGTCTGCTCTCTGTAACAATCCCTCTGCACCCCAGTCTAAAAACTCTGCTCTCTACAACAATCCTTTTGCACCCCAGTTTCCAACCTCTGCTCTCTTCAAAAGTATTTCTGCACCCCAGTCTTAAACATCTGCTCCCTGCAACAGTCTTTCTGCACCTCTGTCTGACAACTCTGCTCTCTGCAACGATCATTTTGCACCCCAGTCTTCAAACTCTGCTTTATGTAACAGTCTTTCGGCACCTCAGTCTCCAAACTCTTTTTTCTGTAAGATCCTTCTGCACCCCAGTTTCCAAACTATGCTCTCTGTAATATTTTTTCTGCTCCCAAGTCTCCAACCTCTGCTCTCTGAAACAGTCCTTCTGCTCCACAGTCTCCAACCTCTGCTCTCTGTAACAGTCCTTATGTCCCTCAGTCTCCAAACTTTTCTGTCTGTAATGGTTCTTCTGCACCCCAGTCTCCAAACTCTGATCTATGTAACAATCCTTCTTCTCCCCAGTCTCCAACCTCTGCTGTCTGCAAATGTCCTTCTGTACCCCAGTCTCCAACACCTGCTCTCAGCAATAGTCCTTCTGAACCTATTTCTGAAAACTCTGCTTTCTGCAACGATCCTTGTGTACACCAGTCCCCAAACTCTGCTTTTTGTAACAGTCTTACTGCATCTCAGTGTCCAAAATCTACTCTCTGTAACAGTGCTTCTGAACCCCAGCCTCCAACCTCTGATCTCTATAAGATCCTTCTGCACCCAAGTTTCCAAATCTGCTCTCTGTAACTTTTCTTATACTCCCCAGACTCCAACCTCTGCTCTCTGTAACAGTCCCTCTGCTCACCAGTCTCCAACCTCTGCTGTCTGTAACAGTCCTTCTGTACCTCAGTCCCCAAACTCTGCTCTCTGTAACGGTCGTTCTGCACCCCAGTCTTCAACCTCTCTTTTCTGTATCATTCCTTTTGCACCACAGTTTCCAACCTCTGCTCCCTGCAATATTACTTCTGCACCTCAGTCTCCATCCTCTGCTCTCTGTGATAGTTCTTCTGCACCCCAGTCTCCAACCTCTGTTCTCTGCAATAGTTCTCTGCACCTCAGTATCCAAGGTCTGCACTCTGAAACTGTCCTTCTCCATATCAGTCTCCAACCTCTGCTCTCTGTAACAGTCCTCCTGTAGTGCAGTCTCCAAAAACTGCACTCTCTAAGGGTTCTTCTGCTCCCAAGTCTTCAACCTCTGCTTTCTGTATCAGTCTTTCTGCACCAAAGTTTCAAACCTCTGTATCTGCAAAATCCTTCTACACCATAGTCTCCAAACTCTGCTATCTGCAACACTCCTTCTAAACCCCAGACTCCAAACTCTGCTCTCTGTAACAATCCTTCTGCACCTCAGTCTCAAAACTCTGCTCTCTAAAACGGTGCTTGTACATTCAGTCTCTAACCTCTACTCTCTGTAACAGTCCTTCTGCAGCTCAGTCTCCAACATCTGCTCACTCTAAGATCCTTCTGCAACCCAGTCTGTAAAGTCTTCCCTCTGTAACAGTCCTTCTTCACTCCTTCTCCAACCTCTGTTCTCTGTAACATTCCTTTGGGGAGGCTGGTCTCAAATCTCTGCTCACTACAACTATCCTTCTGAACCCCAGTCTCCATCCTCTGCTCTCTACAACACTCCTTCTGCACCCCAGTCTCCAATATCTGCTCACTGAAACAGTCCGTCTGCACCTCAGTCTGAAAACTCTGTTCTCTGCAACGATCCTTCTGCACCCCAGTCTCCAAACTCTGCTCTCTGTAACAGTCCTGCTGTACCACAGTCTCTAAGGTCTGCTCTCTGTAAGATCCTTCTGCAACCCTGTCTCCAAACTCTGCTGTCCGTAACAGTCCTTCTGCACCCCAGTCTCCAACCTCTGTTCTCTGTAACAGGTATTTTGCACACCATTCTCCAAACCTCTGCTCTTTGTAACAGTACTTCTGCATCTCAGTCTACAAACTCTGCTTTCTGCAACAGTCCTTCTGCAACCCAGTCTCCAACATCTGCTCTCCAAAACAGTCCTTCTGCACCAAAGTTTCCAAACTCTGCCTCTGTAACAGTCCTACTGCAACACAGTCTTCAACCTGTACTCTCTGCAACAGTCCTTCTTCACCAAAATCTCAAACCTGTGCTCTACGCAACAGTCCTGCAACACCCCATGTCCAGCCTCTGCTCTCTGCAGCAGTTCCTCTGAGACAAAGTCTCCAACATCTGCTCTCTGTAACAATTTTTTTGCTCTCTGCAATGGTCCTTCTGCACCTCAGGCTCTAATCTGTGTAAAAGTACTTCTGCACCCCTTCTCCAAACTCTGCTCTCCGTAACAGGCCTTCTGCACGCCAGTCTCTGACCTCTGTTCTCTATGACTATCCTTCTGCACCCCAGTCTCCAACCTCTCCTCTCTTTACCAGTTCTTCAGCACCACCGTTTTCAAACTCTGCTCTCTGTTACAGTCTTTCTGCACCTCAGTCTCCAACCTTGCTTTCTGCAACAGTACTTCTGCACTCCAGTCTCCAACCTCTGCTCTCTGCAACAGTTGTTATGCACCCCAGTCTCCAACATGTGCTCTCTGCAAAAGTCCTTCTTCACCTCAGTCTGAAAACTCTTTTCTCTGCAAGAATCCTTCTGCACGCTAGTCATCAACCTCTGCTCTCTGTAACAGTACTGCTGCACCTTGGTCTACAACCTCTGCTCTCTGTAAGATCCTTGTGAAACCTTGTATAGAAACCTTGCTCTATGTATCAGTACTTCTGCACCCCAGTCTCCAACCTCTGCTCTTTGTAACATTTCCTCTGCACCTCAGTCTCCAAACTCTGCTCTCTGCGACAGTTCTTCTGCACCCCAGTCTCCAACCTCTTCTCTCTGCAACAGTTCTTCTGCACACAAGTCTCCAATATCTGCAATCTGAAATAGTCCTTCTCAAACCCAGTCTCCAACCTCTGCTCTCTGTAACAGGCCTCCTGTACTGCAGTCTTTAAAGTCTGCTCTCTGAAATTTTCTTTCTTTACCACAGTCTCCAACCTCTTCTTTCTCTATCAGTCCTTCTGCACGCCAGTCTCCAACCATTGATCTCTGTAACAGTCCTTCTGCATCTCAGTCTCCAAACTCTGCTCTCTGCAACATTTCTTCTGCATCCAAGTCTCCAAACACTGTTCCCTCCAACAGTCCTTCTACACCACAGTCTCCAACCTCTGATATCTGCAACAGTCTTTCTGCACCCCAGATTCCAACATCTGCTCTCTGTAACAATCATTCTGCACCTCAGTCTCCAACCTCTACTCTGTGTAACAATCGTTCTGCACCTCAGTCTCCAACCTCTGCTCTGTGTAAGATCTTTAGGAAACCAGTCTCCAAACTCTTCCCTCTGTAACAGTCTTTCTGCACCCTTTCTCCAAACTTTTCTCTCTGTAACAAGCATTCTGCACCCCAGTCTCCAACCTTTGTTCTCTGTACCAGTCCTTCTGCACCCTAGTGTCAAACCTCTGCTCTCTACAATGATCCTTGTTCACCCCAGTCTCCAACGTCTGCTCTTTGCAAAAGTCCTTCTGCAACCAAGTCTCCAACAACTGCTCTCTGCAACAGTCCTTCTCCACCTCAGTCTGAAAATTCTGTGCTCTGGAATGATCTTTCTGCACTCCAGTCTTTAAACACTGCACTCTGTAACAGTTTTTCTGCTTCTGAGTCTCCAACCTCTGCTCTCTGTAACAGGACCTCGGCAAGTCAGTCTCCAACGTCAGCTCTCTGCAACAGTCCTTCTGCACCCCAGTCTCCAACCTCTGCTCTCTACAACACTCCTACTGCACCCTACTTACCAACATCTGCTCTTTGCAACAGTCCTTCTTCACCCCATTCTCCAACATCTGCTCTCTGCAACAGTTCTTCTGCACCTCAGTCTGAAAACTCTGCTCTCTGCAACGACACTTCTGCCCCCCAGTCTCCTACCTCTGCTCTCTGTAACAGTCCTTCTACACCTCAGTCTCCCAACTCTGCTATCTGTAAGATCTTTCTGACACCCAGTCTTTAAACTCTGCATTCTGTAACAGTCCTTTTGCACCCCAGTTTCCAACCTCTGTTCTGTGTAACAGTCTTCTGCACCCCAGTTTCTAAAATCTGCTTTCTGCAACAGTCCTTCTGCACCCCAGTCTCCAACCTCTGCTATCTGCAATGATCCTACTGCACCCCAGTCTCCAACCTCTGATCTCTACAAGAGTCTTTCTGCACCTCAGTCTCCAACTTCAGCTCTTTGTAAGATCCTTCTTCACCCCTGTCTCAAAGCTCTGCTCCTTTCAACCATCCTTATGCACACAAGTCTCCTTCCTCTACTCTATGTAACAGGACTTCTGCACCTCAGTCTCCAATCACTGCTCTCTGCAACAGTCCTTCTGCACCACAGTCTCCAAACTCTGGTCTCTGTAATTTTCTTCTGCACTCCAGATTCTAAACTCTGTTCTCTGTAACATTCCTTCTCTTGCCCAGTCTTTATCCTCTGCTTTGTGCAAGTGTCCTACGGCAACCCAGTCTCCAACCTCTGTCCTCTGCAACAGTCCTTCTGCTCCCAGTCTCCAACATCTGCTCTCTGTAACAGTTCTTCTGTACCTTAGTCTCCAATCACTGCTCTCCATAACGGGCCTTCTGCACCCAAGTCTCCAAATACTGCTTTCCGTATCAGTCCTTCTGAACCTCAGTCTCAAACTTCTGCTCTCTGTGTCTATCCTTCTGCACCTCAGTCTCCAACCTGTGCTCTCTCTATCATTCCTTCTGCACCCCAGTCTCCAAACTCTTCTCTCTGTAACAGTTTTTCTATACCATAGTCTCCAAACTCTGGTCTCTGTAACGGTCCTTCTGCAGCCCAATTTTCGACCTCTACTTTCTGTAACAGTATTTCTGCACATCAGTCTGATACCTCTGCTCTCTACATGATCCTTCTGCACCCCAGTTTCAAAACATTGCTCTATGTAACAGTCCACATGCACCTCAATCTCCACCCTCTCCACTCTATAACAGGCCTTCTTCACGCCAGTCACCAAAGTCTTCTCTCTGTAGCAGGCATTCTGCACCCCAGTCTCCAAAATCTGCTCTCTGCAACAATCCTTCTGCACCCCAGTCTCGAACCTCTGCTCTCTGCAATGATTCTAGTGCACCCCAGTGTCCAACCTCTGATCTCTGCAACAGTCCTTCTGCACCACAGTCTCCAAATTCTACTCTCTGTAAGATCCTTCTGCACTCCTGTATCCAACCTCTGCTCTCTGTAACAGTCCTTCTGCATCCAAGTCTCCAAACTCGGCTCTCTGTAGCAGGACTTCCACACATCAGTCTCTAAACTCTGCTCTCTGCAACAGTCCTTCTGCAGCATATTCTCCAACCTCTGCTCTCTACAACAGTCCTTCTGCACCCAAGTTACCAACATATGCTCTCTGCAACTGTTCTTCTGTACCCCAGTCTCCAACTTCAGCTCTCTGCAACAGTTTTCCTGCATCTCAGTCTGAAAGCTCTGCTCTCTGCAACGACCCTTCTGCATCCCAGTCTCCTACCTCTGCTCTCTGTAACAGTCCTTCTTCTCCTCAGTCTCCCAACTCTGCTCTCTGTAAGATCCTTCTGCAACCCAGTCTTTAAACTTTGCACTCTGTAACAGTCCTTCTGCACAACAGTCTCCAACCTCTGCTCTCTGTAACAGGCCTTCTACACCTCAGTCTCCAACCTCTTCTCTCTGCAACGATTTTTCTCCACCCCAGTCTCCAACATCTGGTCTCTGCAACAGTCCTTTTGCACCCCAGTCTCCACACTCTACTCTGTGTAAGATTTATCTGAACCCCAGTTTTCAACCTCTGTTCTCTGTAACAGTCCTTTTGCACCCCAGTCTCCAAATTCTGATCTCTGTAACATTCCTTCTGCACCTCAGTCTCCAAACTCTGCTCTATGTAATAGTCCTTTTGCACCCCAGCCTCTAAAATTTGCTCTCTGCAACAGTCCTCCTGCACCCCAGTCTCTAACATCTGCTCTCTGCAGCAGTCTTTCTGATCCCCAGTCTCCAAACTCTGCTTTTTGCAACGATCCTTCTGGACCCCTGTCTCCAACGTCTTCTCTCTGCAACAGTCCTTCTGCACCATAGTCTCCAAACTCTGCTCTATTTAAGATCCTTCTGCACTCCAGTTTCCAAACTCTGATCTCTGTAACATTCCTTCTCTAACCCAGTCTCCAACCTCTGTCCTCTGCAACAGTTTTCTGCTCCCCAGACTCAGAGATCTGCTCTCTGTAAAAGTCCTTCTGTACCGCAGTCTCCAAATTCTGCTCTTTGTAACAGTCCTTCTTCACTCCAGTCTCCAACCTTTGCTTTCTGTAACAGTCTGTCTGATCTCCAGTCTCCAACCTCTTTTCCCTGTATCTATCCTACTGCACCTCAGTATCCAACCTGTCCTATATGTAAGAGTTTTTCTGCACCCCAGTCTCCAACCTCTGCTCTTGGTAACAGTCCTATACCTAAGTCTCCAACCTCTGCTCTCTGTAATGGTCCTTCTGCACCTCAGTATGACACCTCTGCTCTCTGCACAATCCTTCTGCACCGCCGTCTCCAAACACTGCTCTCTGTAACAGTCCACCTGCACCTCAGTCTCCAAACTCTGGTGTCAGTAAGATTCTTCAGCAACCCAGTCTCCAAACTCTGCTCTCTATAATAGTCCTTATGCACCCCAGTCTCCAACCTCTCCTCTCTGTAACAGGCCTTCTGCACCACAGTCTCCAACCTCTGCTCTCTGCAATGATCCTACTGCACCTTAGTTTCCTACCTCTGATCTGTGAAACAGTCCTTCTGCACCTAAGTCTCTCAACTCTGCTCTCTGTAAGATACTTCTGCAACCCAGTCTTTTAACTCTGCACTCTGTAACAGTCCTTTAGAACCCCAGTCTCCAAACTCTGCTCTCTGTTAAATCTATCTGAATCCCAGTCTCCAACCTCTGCTCTCTGTAAGGGTACTTCTGCCCTGCGTATCCAACTTCTGCTCTCTGTAACAGTCCTACTGCACCTCACTATCCAACCTCTGCTCTGTGTAACAGTCCTTCTGCACCCTAGTTTCTAAAATCTGCTCTCGGCAACAGTCTTTCTGCACCCCCTCTCTAACATCTGCTCTCTGCAACAGTCCTTCTGAACCCCAGTCTCCAAACTCAGCTCTCTGCAAGAATCCTTCTGGACCCCAGTCTCTAACGTCTGCACTCTGTAACAGTCCTTCTGCACCACAGTCTCCAACCTCTGCTCTCTCTAAGATCCTTCTTCACTCCAGTTCCAAAACTCTGATCTCTGTAACATTCCTTCTCCACCACAGTCTACAACCTCTGTCCTCAGCAACAGTCCTCTTCTCCCAAGACTCCGCAATCTGCTCTCTGTAACAGTCTTTCTGTACCGCAGTCTCCAACTTCTGCTCTTTGTAAAGGTCGTTCTAAATCCCAGTCTCCAACCTCTGCATTCTGTAACAGTCTGTCTGAACCCCAGTCTCAAACCTTTGTTTCTGTATCTATCTTTCTGCACCTCAGTCTCCATCCTCTGTACTATGTAAGAGTCCTTCTGAACCCCAGTCTTCAACCTCTGCTCTCGGTAAAAATCCTATACCGCAGTCTCCAAAATCTGCTCTCTGTAACGGTCCTTCTGAACCCCAATTTCCAAACGCTGCTTCCTGTAACAGTCTTTCTGCACCTTAGTCTCCAAACTGTCCTCTTTTTAACAGTCCTTCTACACCTCAGTCTCCAACCTCTGCTCTCTGTAACAGTCCTTCTGCACCTCAGTCTGAAACCTCTGCTCTCTGCACAATCCTTCTGCACACCAGTCTAAAACCACTGCTCTCTGTAACAGTCCACCTGCACCTCAGTCTCCACCCTCTGCTTTCTGTGAGATCTTTCAGCAACCCAGTCTCCAAACACTGCTCTCTATAATAGTTCTTCTGCACCCCAGTCTTTAACCTCTCCTCTCTGTAACAGGCCTTCTGCACACCAGTCTCCAAACTCTGCTCTCTGTAATGATCCTACTGCACCCCAGTCTCCAACCTTTGATCTCTACAACAGTCCTTCTGCACCTTAGTCTAAAACCTCTGCTCTCTGCACGATCCTTCTGCACCCCAGTCTCCAACCTCTACTCTATGTAAGAGGACTTCTGCACCTCAGTCTCCCACCCCTCCTCTCTGTAACAGGCCTTCTGCAGGCTAGTCTCCAAACTCTAATCTCTGTAGCAGGCCACGGCAACCCAGTCTCCAAAATCTGCTCTCTGCAACGATCCTTCTGCACCCCAGTCTCCAACCTTGCTCTCTGCAATGATCCTAGTGCACCCCAGTCTCTAACCTCTGATTTCTGCAACAGTGCTTTTGCACCTCAGTCTCCAAATTCTGCTCTCTGTAAGATCCTTCTTCACCCCTGTATCCAACCTCTGCTTTTTGTAACAGTCCTTCTGCATCTTAGTCTCCAAACTCTGCTCCCTGTTACAGGCCTTCCACACCTCAGTCTCCAAACTCTGCTCTCTGCAACAGTCCTCTGCACCCCAATCTCCAACCTCTGCTCTCTAAAACAGTCCTTCTGCACCCTAGTTAGCAACATCTGCACTCTGCAACAATCCTTCTTCAGCCCAGTCTGCAACATCTACTCTCTGCAACACTTCTGCACCTCAGTCTGAAAACTCTGCTCTCTGCAATGACCCTTCTGCACCCGAGTCTTCTACCTCTGCTCTCTTTAAGAGTCCTTCTACACCTCAGTCTCCAAACTCTGCTCTCTGTAAGACCCTTCTGCAACACAGTCTTTAAACTCTGCACTCTGTACCAGTCATTCTGCACAACAGTCTTTAAACTCTGCTCTCTGTAACAGGACTTCTGCACTCCAGTCTCCAACCACTTCTCACTTCAACGATTCTACTCCACCCCAGTCACCAACATCTGCTCTCTGCAACAGTCTTTTGCACCACAGTCTCCAAACTCTGCTCCCTGTAAGATCCATCTGAACCCCAGTCTCCTACCTCTGCTCTCTGTAAATGTCCATCTTCACCCCAGTCATCAAACTCTGCTCTCTGGAACAGTCCTTCTTAACCCCAGTCTCCAATATCTGCTCTCTGCAACAGTACTTCTCCACCCCAGTCTCCAAACTCTGCTCTCTGCAACCATCCTTATGGACCCCAGTCTCCAACGTCTGCTCTCTGCAACAGTTCTTCTGCACCACAGTCTCAAAACCTCTGCTCTCTGTAATATTTTTCTGCACTCCAGTTTCCAGATTCTGCTCTTTGTAACATTATTTCTCCACCCCAGTCTCCAACTTCTGTCCTCTGAAAGAGTACTTCTGCTCCCCAGACTCCAAAATCTGCTCTCTATAACAGTCCTTCTGTACCGCAGTCGTTAACCTGTGCTCTGTGTAAGGGTCCTTCTACACCCCAGTCTCCAACCTCTGCTTTCTGTATCAGTCTGTCTGAACCCCAGTCTCTAACTTCTATTCTCTGTATCTAACCGTGTGCACCTCTGTCTCCAACCTGTGCTCTATGTAAGAATTCTTCTGCACCCCAGTCTCCAACCTCTGCTCTCGATAACAGTCCTATACCGCAGTCTCCAACCTCTGCTCCCTGTAACAGTCTTTCTGCACCTCAATTTCCAAACTCTGCTTTCTGTAACAGTCCTTCTGAACCTGAGTCTCCAAACTCTCCTATGTGAAACAGTCCTTCTAACCTCAGTTTCCAAGGTATGCTCTTTGTAACCGTTTTTCTTGACCTCAGTCTGAAACCTCTGCTATCTGCACGATCCTTCTGCACCCCAGTCTCGAACCACTGCTCTCTGTAACAGTCCACCTGCACCTCAGTATCCAACCTCTGCTCTCTGTAAGATCCTTTAGCAACCCAGTCTCCAAACTGCTCTCTATAACACTCCTTCTGCACCCTGGTCTCCAAACTCTCCTTTCTGCAACAGTCCTTCTGCACCCCAGTCTCGAAAACCTGCTCTCTGCAACAGTCCTTCTGAACTTCAGTCTGAAAACTCTGCTCCCTTAAACCACCCTTCTGCACGCCAGTCTCCTAATTCTGATCTCTGTAACAGTCCTTCTGAACCTCATTCTCCAAACTCTGCTCTCTGTAAGATCCTTGTACAACCCAGTCTTTAAACTCTGCACTCTGTAACAGTCCTTCTGCACAACAGTCTTCAAACTCTGCTCTCTGTAACAGACCTTCTGCAACCCAGTCTTCAAACTCTGCTATCTGTAACAGTCCTTCTGTACTGCAGTTCCCAAACTCTTCTCTCTGTAATGGTCCTTCTGCACCACACTCTCCAAACTCTGCTTTCTCTATCAGTCCTTCTGCACTCAATTCTCCAACCTCTGCTCTCTGTAAGAGTCCTTCTTCACCTCAGTCTCCAACGTCTGTTCTCTGCAACAGTCCTTTGGCACCCCAATATCCAACCTCTGGTCTCTGCAAAAGTTCTTCTACACCCAAGTCTTTAACCTCTACACTCTGCAACAGTCCTTCTGCACCTCAATCTCCAACCTCTTCTCTTTGCAAAGGTCTTTCTGCACCTCAGTATTCAACATCTGCTCTCTGTAACAGTCCTTCTGCACCCCAGTCTACAAAATCTGCTCTCTGTAACAGTCCTTCGGCACCCCAGTCTCCACCCTCTGCTCTCTGCAACGATCCTTTTACACCCAAGTCTCCAAACTCTGCTCTCTGCAACAGTTCTTCTGCAACCCAGTCTCCAACATCTGCTCTCTGCAACAGTTTTTCTAAACCTCATTCTGAAAACTCAGCTCTCTGCAAAGATCCTTGTGGACCAAAGTCTACAACATCTGCTCTCTCTGACAGTCCTTCAGCACCTCAGTCACCAACGTCTGCTCTCTGTAAGATCCTTATGCCACCCAGTCTCCAAACTCTGCTGTATGTTACAGGTCTTCTGCTCCCAAGTTTCCAAGCTCTTCTCTGTGTAACAGCTCTCTGTAACAGTCTTTCCCCGCAGTCTCCAAACTCTGCAACAGTCCTTCTGCACCCTAGTCTGGAAACACTGTACTCTGCACAGTCCTTCTGCACCCAGTCTCCAACCTCTGCTCTCTTCAACAGTCCTTCTGCACCTCAGTCTCCAAACACTGCTCTCTGTAACAGTTTTTATGCACCTCAGTCTTCAACAACTGCTCTCTGCAACAGGCCTTCTGCTCCCCAGTCTCCAAACTTTACACTCAGAATCAGTCCTTTTGCACCCCAGTCTCCAAACACTGGTCCCTGTAACAGTTTATCTGCACCTCAGTCTTAAACAACTTCTCTCTGCAACAGTCCTTCTGCACCAGAGTCTCCAACCTCTGTTCTTTAGAACAGTCCTTCTATACCCCAGTAACCATAATCTACTCTCTGCAACGGTCATTCTGTACCCCAGTTTTCAACGTCTGCTCTCTGCAACAATCCTTCTGCACCCCAGTCTTTAAACTTTCCTCTCTGTAAGATTTCTCTACACCCCAGTTTCCAAACTCTGCTCTCTGTAACATTCCATCTGTACCCCAGTCTCTAACGTCTGCCCTCTGCAATGGTCTCGCTGCACCCCAGTCTCCAACTTTGTTCTCTACAACAGTTCTTCTGTACCGCAGTCTTCAACCTTTGTTCTCTATAAGGGTCCTTCTGCACCCCAGTCTCCAACCTCTGCTTTCTGTATCAGTCCTACTGCACATCACTCTTCAACCTCTGCTCTCTGCAACAGTCCTTCTGCACACCAGTCTTAAACCTCTGCTCTCTGCAACAGTCCTTCTGAACCCCAGTCTCCAACATCTGCTCTCTGCAACAGTCTTTCGCCACCCCAGTCTCCATCATCTGCTCTCTGTAACAGTCCTTCTGCACTCAGGTCTCCAACCTCTGCTCTCTGTAATAGTCTTTCTGCACCTCAGTCTCCAACGTCTACTCTCTGCAACAGTCCTTGGGCACCCCAAGTCTCCAACCTCTGCTCTCTGTTTACAGTCATTCTGTACTACAGTCTCCAACTTCTTCTCTCTGTAATGGTCCTTCTGGACCCCAGTCTCCAAACTCTGCTTTTTGTATCAGTCCTTCTGCACCCTGGTCTTTAAACTCTGCTTTCTGTAACAGTCCTTCTACAACTCAGACTACAATTTCTGCTCTCTGCAACAGTTCTTCTGCGCCCTAATCTCCAAACTCTGCTCTCTGCACCAGCCCTTCTGCACCTCAGTGTCCAAACTCTGCTCTCTGTAAGATCCTTCTGAAACCCAGTCTCCAACCTCTGCTTTCTCCAATGGTCCTTCTGCACCCCAGCATCTAACCTCTGTTCTCTACAACAGTTATTCTGCACCCCAGTCTCCAATCTCTGCTCTCTGTAACAGTCCTTCTGTACCGCAGTCTCCAACCTCTGTTCTCTGTAAGGGTCCTTCTACACCCCAGTCTCCAACCACTGCTTTCTGTATCAGTCCTTTTGCACCACATTCTCCAAACTCTGCTCTCTGTAACAGTCCTTCTGCACGTCAGTCTGAAACCTCTGCTCTGTGCAATAGTCCTTCTGTATCCCAGTCTCTAACCTCTGCTTTCTGGAACAGTGCTTCTGCACCACAGTCACCAACCTCTGCTTTCTGTATCAGTCCTTCTGCACCCAAGTCTCCAACCTCTGCTCTCTGTAACAGGCCTTCTGCACCTCAGTCTCCAACCTCTACTTTCCTCAGCAGTCCTTCTCCACTCTAGTCTCCAACCTCTGCTCTCAGTAACAGTCCTTCTGAACCTGAGTCTGAAAACTCTTCTCTCTGGAACTATCCTTCTGAATCTCAGTCTCAAAACTCTTCTCTGTATAACAGTCCTTATGTACCTCAGTCTCCAACCTTTTGTCTCTGTAAGATCCTTTTGCAACCCACTCTTTAAACTCTGCTCTCTGTAACTATCCTTCTGCACCCCAGTCTCCAAGCACTGCTCTCTGTAACAGGCCTTCTTCACCCCAATCTCCAACCTATGTTGTCTATAACAGGACTTTTGACCCCAGTCTACAAACTCTTCTCTCTTCAACTATCATTCTGCACCCCAGTCTCTAACCTCTGCTCTCTGCACCAGTCCTCCTGCACCCCAGTCTCAAACCTATGCTGTCTGTAAGATCCTTCTGCAAACCTGTCTCCAACCTCGGCTCTCTGCAAAATTACTTCTGTAAAGCAGTCTCGAAACTCTGCTCTCTGTAAGGGTCCTTCTGCATTTCAATCTCCAATCTTTGCTCTCTGCAACACTCCTTCTGCAACCCAGTCTGCAGAATTTGCTCTGTGCAATAGATTTTCTGCACATGAGTCTCCAACCTGTGCTCTCCATAAAAATTCTACTGCACCCCTGTCTTCAACGTTTGATTTTCTGTATAAGTCCTTCTGCACCACAGTCTCCAAAGTCTGCTCTCTGTAACAGTCCTTCTGCACCCCAGTCTCCATCCTCTGGTCTCTGTAACAGTCCTTCAGCACCCAAGTCTCCAACATCTGCTCTCTGCAACAGTGCTTCTACACCCAAGTCTACAACTTCTGCTCTCTTCAACAGTCCTTCTACCCCCCAGTCTCGATACTCTGCTCGCCGCAACGATCCTTCTGCACCCCAGTTTCCAACCTCTGTTCTCTTCAACAGTTCTTATGCACCCCAGTCTCCAAACTCTGCTCTCTGTAAGGGTCCTTATGTACCCCAGTATCCAACCTCTGATTTCTGTATCAGTCGTTTTCCACCACAGTCTCGAAAATCTGTGCGCTGTAACAGTCTTTCTGCAACTCAGTCTGCAAACTCTGCTCTCTGCAACAGTCCTTCTGCACCTCAGTCTTCAACCTCTGCTCTCTCTAAGGGTCCTTCGGCACCCGAGTCTTCAACCTTTGCTTTCTGTTTCAGTCCTTCTGCACCCCAGTCTCCAACCTCTGCTCTCTGTAACAATCCTTCTGCACCTCGGTCTCCAATGTCTGCTCTCTGCAACGGTCCTTCTGCACTTCAGTCTCCAACTTTTGCTCTCCTTAATATCTTTCTGCAACCCAGTATTCAAACCCTGCTCTCTTTACCAATCTTTCTGCACCCCAGTCTCCAAACTCTGCTGTCTGTAACAGGCCTTCTGCACCCCAGTCTCTGAACTCTGCTTTCTGTATCAGTCCTTCTGCACCCCAGTCTCCAACCTCTGGTCTCTGCAATGATCCTTCTGCACCCCAGTCTTCAACCTCTGTTCTCTACAACACTTCTTCTGCACCCCAGTCTCCAAACTCTGCTGTCTGTAACAGTCCTTCTCCACCACAGTCTGCAACCTCTGCACTCTGCAATTGTCGTACTGCACCCAGTCTCCAACCTCTGCTCTCTGCAACAGTCCTTCTGCACCCCAGTCTCCAACATCTTCTCTCTACAACAGTCCTTCTCCACCCTAGTCTCGAACCTATGCTCTCTGTAACAGTACTTTTGTACTGCAGTTTCCAAACTCTTCTCTCTGTAACGGTCCTTCTGCACCCCACTCTCCAACCTCTGCTTTCTCTATCAGTCCTTCTGCACTCAATCTCAAACCTGTACTCTGTAACTGTCCTTCTGCATTTCCGTCTCCAACGTCTGCAAGCTGCAACAGTCTTTCGTAACCCCAAACTTCAACCTCTGCTCTCTGCAACAGTCCTACACCCAAGTCTCCAACCTCTGCCCTCTGCAACAGTCATTCTGCACCTCAGTCTCCAACCTCTTCTCTTTGCAAAGGTCTTTCTGCACCTCAGTCTTCAACATCTACTCTCTGTAACAGTCCTTCTGCACACCATTCTCCAAACTCTGCTCTCTGCATCAGTCCTATGCACCCCAGTCTCCAACCTCTGTTCTCTGTAAGATCCTTCTGCACACCTGTCTCAAAACTCTGCTCTCTTTAACAGTTCTTCTGTACAGCAGTCTCTAACCTCTATTCTCTGTAACAGTCTTTCTACACCCCACTCTCCAAACACTGCACTCTGCACAGTCCTTCTGCACGCAGTCTTCAACCTCTCCTCTCTGCAACAGTTTTTCTGCACCTTAGTCTCTAAACACTGATCTCTGTAAGAGTTTTTCTACACCTCAGTCTTCAACAAGTGCTCTCTGCAACAGTCCTTCTTCACCCCAGTCTCCAAACTCTGCTCTCTAGAACAGTCCTTCTATACACCAGTCTCCATAATATACTCTCTGCAACGATCCTTCTCCACCCCAGTCTCCAAAGTCTGCTCTCTGCAACAATCCTTCTGCACTCCAGTCTCAAAAATTTCCTCTCTGTAAAAACGTTCTGGTCCACAGTCACCAAACTCAGCTCTCAGTATTAGTCCTTCTGCACCCCAGTCTCCAAACACTGCTCTCTGTAACAGTTTTTCTGCACCTCAGTCTCCATAATCTACTCTCTGCAACAATCCTTCTGCAGTCCAGTCTCCAACCTCTGCTCTCTGCAACAAACGTTCTGCACCCAAGTCTCCAAACATTCCTTTCTATAAGATTCTTCTGCACCCCAGCTTCCACACTCTTCTCTTTGTAACATTCCTTCTGCACCGCAGTCTTCAACGTCTGCCCTCTGCAATGGTCCCTATGCACCCCAGTCTCCAACCTTGTTCTCTACAACAGTTCTTCTGTACCGCAGTCTCTAACCTCTACTCACTGTAATGGTCCTTCTGCACCCCAGTCTCTAAACCCTGCTTTCTGTATCAGTCCTTCTGCACCTCAGTCTCTAACCTCTGCTCTCTATAAGAGTCCTTATGCACCTCAGTCTTCAAACTCTTCTTTCTGCAATTGTCCATCTGCACCTCAGTATCCAATCTCTACTCTCTGTAACAGTCCTTATGTATCTCAGTATCCAACCTCTATTCTCTAGAAGATACTTTTGCAAACCAATCTTCAAAATCTGCTCTCTGTAACAGTCCTTCTGCATCCCTTCTCCAAACTCTGCTCTCTGCAACAGTCCTTCTGCACCCCAGTCTACAACATCTGCTCTCTGCATTAGTCTTTCTGCACCTCAACTGAAAATTCTGCTCTCTTGAACAGTCCTTCTGCACCCCAGTCTTCAACCTCTGTTCTCTGCAACAGTCCTTCTTTATCCCAGACTCCAACCTCTGCTCTCTGTAACAGTACTTCGGCACCTAAGTTTCCAAATTCTGCTCTCTGCAACAGTCCTTCTGAAACCCAGTTTCCAACCACTTCTGTCTGCAACAATAATTCTGCACTCCAGTCTCTAACATCTGCTTTCTGTATAAGTCCTGCACCCCAGTCTCCAAAATCTGCTCTCTGTAACAGTCCTTCTTCATCTCAGTCTCCAACCTCTGCTCTCTGTAACAGTCCTTCTACACATGAGTCTTCAATCTCTGCTCTCTGCAACGATCCTTCTTCACCCCAGTGTCCAAACTCTGCTCTCTCTAACAGTCCTTCTACACGACAGTCTTTAACCTCTGCTCTCTGATATAGATCCTTCTGCACCCAGCTTCCAAAATCTGTTTTGTGTAATATTTCTTCTCCTCCCCAGTCTTTATCCTCTGCTTTGTGCAAGTGTCCTGCAGCACCCCAGTCTCCATACTCTGTCCTCTGCAACAGTCCTTCTGCTCCCCAGTCTCCAACATCTGCTATCTGTAACAGTCCTTCTGTACCGCAGTCTCCAACCACTGCTCTCCGTAACGGGCCTTCTGCACCCCAGTCTTTAAATACTGCTTTTTGTACTAGTCCTTCTGCACCTCAGTCTCAAACCTCTGCTCTCTGTATCTATCCTTCTGCACCTCAGTCTCCAACCTGTTCTCTCTGTAACATTCCTTCTGCACCCCAACTCCAACCTCTGCTCTCTGTAACAGTTTTTCTATAGTGCAATCTCCAAACGCTGGTCTCTGTAATGGTCTTTCTGCACCCCAATTTCCAAACTCTACTTTCAGTAACAGTCCTTCTGCATCTCAGTCTGATACCTCTGCTCTCTACACGATCCTTCTGCACCCCATTTTTAAAACATTGCTCTCTGTAACAGTCCAAATGCACCTCAGTCTCCAACCTCTCCTCTCTGTAACACGCATTCTGCACGCCAGTCTCCAAGTCTTCTCTCTGTGGCAGGCCTTCTGCACCCCAGTCTCCAAATTCTGCTCTCTGTAACGATCCTTCTGCACCCCAGTCTCCAACCTCTGATCTCTGCAACAGTTCTTCTGCACAAGAGTCTCCAAATTCTGCTCTCTGTAAGATCTTCTGCACCCCTGTATCCAACCTCTGCTCTCTGTAACAGTCCTTCTGGTTCAAAGTCTCCAACCTCTGCTATCTGTAACAGGACTTCCACACCTCAGTATCTAACCTCTGCTCTCTACAACAGTCCTTCTGCAGCATATTCTCAAACCTCTGCTCTCTACAACAGTCCATCTGCACCCAAGTTACCAACATCTGCTCTCGGCTACAGTTTTTCTGCACCCCAGTCTCCAACATCTTCTCTCTACAACAGTCCATCTGCACCCAAGTTACCAAAATCTGCTCTCTGCAACAGTTTTTCTGCACCCCAGTCTCCAACATCTTCTCTCTGCAACAGTCGTTCTGCACCTCAGTCTCCAACCTCTGCTCTCTGCAACAGTCCTTCTGCACTCCAATCTCCAACCTCTGCTCTCTGTAACAGTCCTTTTGCACCCAAGTCTCCAACCTCTGCTCTCTGCAACAGTCCTTCTGCACCCCAGTCTCCATACTCTGCTCTCTGCAACGATCCTTCTGGACCTTAGTCTCAAACCACTGCTCTCTGTAACAGTCCTTCTGCACCACAGTCTGCAAACTCTGGTCTCTGTAAGATCCTTTGCACTCCAGTTTCCAAACTTTGCTCTCTGTAACATTCCTTCTCCACCGCAGTCTTTTACCTCTGCTTTCTTCAAGTGTCATTTGGCTCCCCAATCTCTAACCACTGTCCTCAGCAACAGTCCTTCTGCTCCCAAGTCTGCAAATTCTGCTCTCTGTAAAAGTCCTTCTGTACCGCAGTCTTAAACTCTGCTCTCCGTAACGGGCCTTGTGCACCCCAGGCTCAAAACTCTGCTTTCTGTATCAGTCCTTCTGAACCTCAGTCTCAAAACTCTGCTCTATGTATCTATCCTTCTGCACCTCAGTCTCCAATCTATGCTCTCTGTAACAGTTTTTCTATACCGCAGTCTCCAAACTCTGGTCTCCGTAATGGTCCTTCTGCACCCCAATTTCCAACATCTGCTTTCTGTAACAGTCCTTCTGCTCCTCAGTCTCTAACCTCTGCTCTCTGTAACAGTCCTTCTGCACCTCAGTATGACACCTCTGCTCTCTGCACAATCCTTCTGCACCGCCGTCTCCAAACACTGCTCTCTGTAACAGTCCACCTGCACCTCAGTCTCCAAACTCTGGTGTCAGTAAGATTCTTCAGCAACCCAGTCTCCAAACTCTGCTCTCTATAATAGTCCTTATGCACCCCAGTCTCCAACCTCTCCTCTCTGTAACAGGCCTTCTGCACCACAGTCTCCAACCTCTGCTCTCTGCAATGATCCTACTGCACCTTAGTTTCCTACCTCTGATCTGTGAAACAGTCCTTCTGCACCTAAGTCTCTCAACTCTGCTCTCTGTAAGATACTTCTGCAACCCAGTCTTTTAACTCTGCACTGTGTAACAGTCCTTTAGAACCCCAGTCTCCAAACTCTGCTCTCTGTTAAATCTATCTGAATCCCAGTCTCCAACCTCTGCTCTCTGTAAGGGTACTTCTGCCCTGCGTATCCAACTTCTGCTCTCTGTAACAGTCCTACTGCACCTCACTATCCAACCTCTGCTCTGTGTAACAGTCCTTCTGCACCCTAGTTTCTAAAATCTGCTCTCGGCAACAATCTTTCTGCACCCCCTCTCTAACATCTGCTCTCTGCAACAGTCCTTCTGAACCCCAGTCTCCAAACTCAGCTCTCTGCAAGAATCCTTCTGGACCCCAGTCTCTAACGTCTGCACTCTGTAACAGTCCTTCTGCACCACAGTCTCCAACCTCTGCTCTCTCTAAGATCCTTCTTCACTCCAGTTTCAAAACTCTGATCTCTGTAACATTCCTTCTCCACCACAGTCTACAACCTCTGTCCTCAGCAACAGTCCTCTTCTCCCAAGACTCCGCAATCTGCTCTCTGTAACAGTCCTTCTGTACCGCAGTCTCCAACTTCTGCTCTTTGTAAAGGTCGTTCTAAATCCCAGTCTCCAACCTCTGCATTCTGTAACAGTCTGTCTGAACCCCAGTCTCAAACCTTTGTTTCTGTATCTATCCTTCTGCACCTCAGTCTCCATCCTCTGTTCTATGTAAGAGTCCTTCTGAACCCCAGTCTTCAACCTCTGCTCTCGGTAAAAATCCTATACTGCAGTCTCCAAAATCTGCTCTCTGTAACGGTCCTTCTGAACCCCAATTTCCAAACGCTGCTTCCTGTAACAGTGTTTCTGCACCTTAGTCTCCAAACTGTCCTCTTTTTAACAGTCCTTCTACACCTCAGTCTCCAACCTCTGCTCTCTGTAACAGTCCTTCTGCACCTCAGTCTGAAACCTCTGCTCTCTGCACAATCCTTCTGCACACCAGTCTAAAACCACTGCTCTCTGTAACAGTCCACCTGCACCTCAGTCTCCACCCTCTGCTTTCTGTGAGATCTTTCAGCAACCCAGTCTCCAAACACTGCTCTCTATAATAGTTCTTCTACACCCCAGTCTTTAACCTCTCCTCTCTGTAACAGGCCTTCTGCACACCAGTCTCCAAACTCTGCTCTCTGTAATGATCCTACTGCACCCCAGTCTCCAACCTTTGATCTCTACAACAGTCCTTCTGCACCTTAGTCTAAAACCTCTGCTCTCTGCACGATCCTTCTGCACCCCAGTCTCCAACCTCTACTCTATGTAAGAGGACTTCTGCACCTCAGTCTCCCACCCCTCCTCTCTGTAACAGGCCTTCTGCAGGCTAGTCTCCAAACTCTAATCTCTGTAGCAGGCCACGGCACCCCAGTCTCCAAAATCTGCTCTCTGCAACGATCCTTCTGCACCCCAGTCTCCAACCTTGCTCTCTGCAATGATCCTAGTGCACCCCAGTCTCTAACCTCTGATTTCTGCAACAGTGCTTTTGCACCTCAGTCTCCAAATTCTGCTCTCTGTAAGATCCTTCTGCACCCCTGTATCCAACCTCTGCTTTTTGTAACAGTCCTTCTGCATCTTAGTCTCCAAACTCTGCTCCCTGTTACAGGACTTCCACACCTCAGTCTCCAAACTCTGCTCTCTGCAACAGTCCTCTGCACCCCAATCTCCAACCTCTGCTCTCTAAAACAGTCCTTCTGTACCCTAGTTAGCAACATCTGCACTCTGCAACAATTCTTCTTCAGCCCAGTCTGCAACATCTACTCTCTGCAACACCTCTGCACCTCAGTCTGAAAACTCTGCTCTCTGCAATGACCCTTCTGCACCAGAGTCTTCTACCTCTGCTCTCTTTAAGAGTCCTTCTACACCTCAGTCTCCAAACTCTGCTCTCTGTAAGACCCTTCTGCAACACAGTCTTTAAACTCTGCACTCTGTACCAGTCATTCTGCACAACAGTCTTTAAACTCTGCTCTCTGCAACAGGACTTCTGCACTCCAGTCTCCAA
Source organism: Ictidomys tridecemlineatus (assembly GCF_052094955.1). Classification (NCBI taxonomy): domain Eukaryota; kingdom Metazoa; phylum Chordata; class Mammalia; order Rodentia; family Sciuridae; genus Ictidomys; species Ictidomys tridecemlineatus. The sequence goes on from NW_027524632.1 coordinate 145,832, forward strand.
CCACTTCTCACTTCAACGATTCTACTCCACCCCAGTCACCAACATCTGCTCTCTGCAACAGTCTTTTGCACAACAGTCTCCAAACTCTGCTCCCTGTAAGATCCATCTGAACCCCAGTCTCCTACCTCTGCTCTCTGTAAATGTCCATCTTCACCCCAGTCATCAAACTCTGCTCTCTGGAACAGTCCTTCTTAACCCCAGTCTCCAATATCTGCTCTCTGCAACAGTACTTCTCCACCCCAGTCTCCAAACTCTGCTCTCTGCAACCATACTTATGGACCCCAGTCTCCAATGTCTGCTCTCTGCAACAGTCCTTCTGCACCACAGTCTCAAAACCTCTGCTCTCTGTAATATTTTTCTGCACTCCAGTTTCCAGATTCTGCTCTTTGTAACATTATTTCTCCACCCCAGTCTCCAACTTCTGTCCTCTGAAACAGTACTTCTGCTCCCCAGACTCCAAAATCTGCTCTCTATAACAGTCCTTCTGTACCGCAGTCGTTAACCTGTGCTCTGTGTAAGGGTCCTTCTACACCCCAGTCTCCAACCTCTGCTTTCTGTATCAGTCTGTCTGAACCCCAGTCTCTAACATCTATTCTCTGTATCTAACCGTGTGCACCTCTGTCTCCAACCTGTGCTCTATGTAAGAATTCTTCTGCACCCCAGTCTCCAACCTCTGCTCTCGATAACAGTCCTATACCGCAGTCTCCAACCTCTGCTCCCTGTAACAGTCTTTCTGCACCTCAATTTCCAAACTCTGCTTTCTTTAACAGTCCTTCTGAACCTGAGTCTCCAAACTCTCCTATGTGAAACAGTCCTTCTAACCTCAGTTTCCAAGGTATGCTCTTTGTAACCGTTTTTCTTGACCTCAGTCTGAAACCTCTGCTATCTGCACGATCCTTCTGCACCCCAGTCTCGAACCACTGCTCTCTGTAACAGTCCACCTGCACCTCAGTATCCAACCTCTGCTCTCTGTAAGATCCTTTAGCAACCCAGTCTCCAAACTGCTCTCTATAACACTCCTTCTGCACCCTGGTCTCCAAACTCTCCTTTCTGCAACAGTCCTTCTGCACCCCAGTCTCGAAAACCTGCTCTCTGCAACAGTCCTTCTGAACTTCAGTCTGAAAACTCTGCTCCCTTAAACCACCCTTCTGCACGCCAGTCTCCTAATTCTGCTCTCTGTAACAGTCCTTCTGAACCTCATTCTCCAAACTCTGCTCTCTGTAAGATCCTTGTACAACCCAGTCTTTAAACTCTGCACTCTGTAACAGTCCTTCTGCACAACAGTCTTCAAACTCTGCTCTCTGTAACAGACCTTCTACAACCCAGTCTTCAAACTCTGCTATCTGTAACAGTCCTTCTGTACTGCAGTTCCCAAACTCTTCTCTCTGTAATGGTCCTTCTGCACCCCACTATCCAAACTCTGCTTTCTCTATCAGTCCTTCTGCACGCAAGTCTCCAACCTCTGCTCTCTGTAAGAGTCCTTCTTCACCTCAGTCTCCAACGTCTGTTCTCTGCAACAGTCCTTTGGCACCCCAATATCCAACCTCTGGTCTCTGCAAAAGTTCTTCTGCACCCAAGTCTTTAACCTTTACACTCTGCAACAGTCCTTCTGCACCTCAGTCTCCAACCTCTTCTCTTTGCAAAGGTCTTTCTGCACCTCAGTATTCAACATCTGCTCTCTGTAACAGTTCTTCTGCACCCCAGTCTACAAAATCTGCTCTCTGTAACAGTCCTTCGGCACCCCAGTCTCCACCCTCTGCTCTCTGCAACGATCCTTTTACACCCAAGTTTCCAAACTCTGCTCTCTGCAACAGTTCTTCTGCACCCCAGTCTCCAACATCTGCTCTCTGCAACAGTTTTTCTAAACCTCATTCTGAAAACTCAGCTCTCTGCAAAGATCCTTGTGGACCAAAGTCTACAACATCTGCTCTCTCTGACAGTCCTTCAGCACCTCAGTCACCAACGTCTGCTCTCTGTAAGATCCTTATGCCACCCAGTCTCCAAACTCTGCTGTATGTTACAGGTCTTCTGCTCCCAAGTTTCCAAGCTCTTCTCTGTGTAACAGCTCTCTGTAACAGTCTTTCCCCGCAGTCTCCAAACTCTGCAACAGTCCTTCTTCACCCTAGTCTGGAAACACTGCACTCTGCACAGTCCTTCTGCACCCAGTCTCCAACCTCTGCTCTCTTCAACAGTCCTTCTGCACCTCAGTCTCCAAACACTGCTCTCTGTAAAAGTTTTTATGCACCTCAGTCTTCAACAACTGCTCTCTGCAACAGGCCTTCTGCTCCCCAGTCTCCAAACTCTACACTCAGAATCAGTTCTTTTGCACCCCAGTCTCCAAACACTGGTCCCTGTAACAGTTTATCTGCACCTCAGTCTTAAACAACTGCTCTCTGCAACAGTCCTTCTGCACCAGAGCCTCCAACCTCTGTTCTTTAGAACAGTCCTTCTATACCCCAGTAACCATAATCTACTCTCTGCAACGGTCCTTCTGTACCCCAGTTTCCAACGTCTGCTCTCTGCAACAATCCTTCTGCACCCCAGTCTTTAAACTTTCCTCTCTGTAAGATTTCTCTACACCCCAGTTTCCAAACTCTGCTCTCTGTAACATTCCATCTGTACCCCAGTCTCTAACGTCTGCCCTCTGCAATGGTCTCGCTTCACCCCAGTCTCCAACTTTGTTCTCTACAACAGTTCTTCTGTACCGCAGTCTTCAACCTTTGTTCTCTATAAGGGTCCTTCTGCACCCCAGTCTCCAACCTCTGCTTTCTGTATCAGTCCTACTGCACATCACTCTTCAACCTCTGCTCTCTGCAACAGTCCTTCTGCACACAAGTCTTAAACCTCTGCTCTCTGCAACAGTCCTTCTGAACCCCAGTCTCCAACATCTGCTCTCTGCAACAGTCTTTCGCCACCCCAGTCTCCATCATCTGCTCTCTGTAACAGTCCTTCTGCACTCAGGTCTCCAACCTCTGCTCTCTGTAATAGTCTTTCTGCACCTCAGTCTCCAACGTCTACTCTCTGCAACAGTCCTTCGGCACCCCAAGTCTCCAACCTCTGCTCTCTGTTTACAGTCATTCTGTACTACAGTCTCCAACTTCTTCTCTCTGTAATGGTCCTTCTGGACCCCAGTCTCCAAACTCTGCTTTTTGTATCAGTCCTTCTGCACCCTGGTCTTTAAACTCTGCTTTCTGTAACAGTCCTTCTACAACTCAGACTACAATTTCTGCTCTCTGCAACAGTTCTTCTGCGCCCTAATCTCCAAACTCTGCTCTCTGCACCAGCCCTTCTGCACCTCAGTGTCCAAACTCTGCTCTCTGTAAGATCCTTCTGAAACCCAGTCTCCAACCTCTGCTTTCTCCAATGGTCCTTCTGCACCCCAGCATCTAACCTCTGTTCTCTACAACAGTTATTCTGCACCCCAGTCTCCAATCTCTGCTCTCTGTAACAGTCCTTCTGTACCGCAGTCTCCAACCTCTGTTCTCTGTAAGGGTCCTTCTACACCCCAGTCTCCAACCACTGCTTTCTGTATCAGTCCTTTTGCACCACATTCTCCAAACTCTGTTCTCTGTAAAAGTCCTTCTGCACGTCAGTCTGAAACCTCTGCTCTGTGCAATAGTCCTTCTGTATCCCAGTCTCTAACCTCTGCTTTCTGGAACAGTGCTTCTGCACCACAGTCACCAACCTCTGCTTTCTGTATCAGTCCTTCTGCACCCAAGTCTCCAACCTCTGCTCTCTGTAACAGGCCTTCTGCACCTCAGTCTCCAACCTCTACTTTCCTCAGCAGTCCTTCTCCACTCTAGTCTCCAACCTCTGCTCTCAGTAACAGTCCTTCTGAACCTGAGTCTGAAAACTCTTCTCTCTGGAACTATCCTTCTGAATCTCAGTCTCAAAACTCTTCTCTGTATAACAGTCCTTATGTACCTCAGTCTCCAACCTTTTGTCTCTGTAAGATCCTTTTGCAACCCACTCTTTAAACTCTGCTCTCTGTAACTATCCTTCTGCACCCCAGTCTCCAAGCACTGCACTCTGTAACAGGCCTTCTTCACCCCAATCTCCAACCTATGTTGTCTATAACAAAACTTTTGACCCCAGTCTACAAAATCTTCTCTCTTCAACTATCATTCTGCACCCCAGTCTCTAACCTCTGCTCTCTGCACCAGTCCTCCTGCACCCCAGTCTCAAACCTATGCTGTCTGTAAGATCCTTCTGCAAACCTGTCTCCAACCTCGGCTCTCTGCAAAATTACTTCTGTAAAGCAGTCTCGAAACTCTGCTCTCTGTAAGGGTCCTTCTGCACTTCAATCTCCAATCTTTGCTCTCTGCAACACTCCTTCTCCAACCCAGTCTCCAGAATTTGCTCTGTGCAATAGATTTTCTGCACATGAGTCTCCAACCTGTGCTCTCCATAAAAATTCAACTGCACCCCTGTCTTCAACGTTTGCTTTTCTGTATAAGTCCTTCTGCACCACAGTCTCCAAAGTCTGCTCTCTGTAACAGTCCTTCTGCACCCCAGTCTCCAACCTCTGGTCTCTGCAACAGTCCTTCAGCACCCAAGTCTCCAACATCTGCTCTCTGCAACAGTGCTTCTACACCCAAGTCTACAACTTCTGCTCTCTTCAACAGTCCTTCTACCCCCCAGTCTCGATACTCTGCTCGCCGCAACGATCCTTCTGCACCCCAGTTTCCAACCTCTGTTCTCTTCAACAGTTCTTATGCACCCCAGTCTCCAAACTCTGCTCTCTGTAAGGGTCCTTATGTACCCCAGTATCCAACCTCTGATTTCTGTATCAGTCGTTTTCCACCACAGTCTCGAAAATCTGTGCGCTGTAACAGTCTTTCTGCAACTCAGTCTGCAAACTCTGCTCTCTGCAACAGTCCTTCTGCACCTCAGTCTTCAACCTCTGCTCTCTCTAAGGGTCCTTCGGCACCCGAGTCTTCAACCTCTGCTTTCTGTTTCAGTCCTTCTGCACCCCAGTCTCCAACCTCTGCTCTCTGTAACAATCCTTCTGCACCTCGGTCTCCAATGTCTGCTCTCTGCAACGGTCCTTCTGCACTTCAGTCTCCAACTTTTGCTCTCCTTAATATCTTTCTGCAACCCAGTATTCAAACCCTGCTCTCTTTACCAATCTTTCTGCACCCCAGTCTCCAAACTCTGCTGTCTGTAACAGGCCTTCTGCACCGCAGTCTCTGAACTCTGCTTTCTGTATCAGTCCTTCTGCACCCCAGTCTCCAACCTCTGGTCTCTGCAATGATCCTTCTGCACCCCAGTCTTCAACCTCTGTTCTCTACAACACTTCTTCTGCACCCCAGTCTCCAAACTCTGCTGTCTGTAACAGTCCTTCTCCACCACAGTCTGCAACCTCTGCACTCTGCAATTGTCGTACTGCACCCAGTCTCCAACCTCTGCTCTCTGCAACAGTCCTTCTGCACCCCAGTCTCCAACATCTTCTCTCTACAACAGTCCTTCTCCACCCTAGTCTCGAAACTATGCTCTCTGTAACAGTACTTTTGTACTGCAGTTTCCAAACTCTTCTCTCTGTAACGGTCCTTCTGCACCCCACTCTCCAACCTCTGCTTTCTCTATCAGTCCTTCTGCACTCAATCTCAAACCTGTACTCTGTAACTGTCCTTCAGCATTTCCGTCTCCAACGTCTGCAAGCTGCAACAGTCTTTCGTAACCCCAAACTTCAACCTCTGCTCTCTGCAACAGTCCTACACCCAAGTCTCCAACCTCTGCCCTCTGCAACAGTCCTTCTGCACCTCAGTCTACAACCTCTTCTCTTTGCAAAGGTCTTTCTGTACCTCAGTCTTCAACATCTACTCTCTGTAACAGTCCTTCTGCACCCCATTCTCCAAACTCTGCTCTCTGCATCAGTCCTATGCACCCCAGTCTCCAACCTCTGCTCTCTGTAAGATCCTTCTGCACACCTGTCTCAAAACTCTGCTCTCTTTAACAGTTTTTCTGTACAGCAGTCTCTAACCTCTATTCTCTGTAACAGTCTTTCTACACCCCACTCTCCAAACACTGCACTCTGCACAGTCCTTCTGCACGCAGTCTTCAACCTCTCCTCTCTGCAACAGTTTTTCTGCACCTTAGTCTCTAAACACTGATCTCTGTAAGAGTTTTTCTACACCTCAGTCTTCAACAAGTGCTCTCTGCAACAGTCCTTCTTCACCCCAGTCTCCAAACTCTGCTCTCTAGAACAGTCCTTCTATACACCAGTCTCCATAATATACTCTCTGCAATGATCCTTCTCCACCCCAGTCTCCAAAGTCTGCTCTCTGCAACAATCCTTCTGCACCCCAGTCTCAAAAATTTCCTCTCTGTAAAAACGTTCTGCTCCACAGTCACCAAACTCAGCTCTCAGTATTAGTCCTTCTGCACCCCAGTCTCCAAACACTGCTCTCTGTAACAGTTTTTCTGCACCTCAGTCTCCATAATCTACTCTCTGCAACAATCCTTCTGCACTCCAGTCTCCAACCTCTGCTCTCTGCAACAAACGTTCTGCACCCAAGTCTCCAAACATTCCTCTCTATAAGATTCTTCTGCACCCCAGCTTCCACACTCTTCTCTCTGTAACATTCCTTCTGCACCGCAGTCTTCAACGTCTGCCCTCTGCAATGGTCCCTATGCACCCCAGTCTCCAACCTTGTTCTCTACAACAGTTCTTCTGTACCGCAGTCTCTAACCTCTACTCACTGTAATGGTCCTTCTGCACCCCAGTCTCTAAACCCTGCTTTCTGTATCAGTCCTTCTGCACCTCAGTCTCTAACCTCTGCTCTCTGTAAGAGTCCTTATGCACCTCAGTCTTCAAACTCTTCTTTCTGCAATTGTCCATCTGCACCTCAGTATCCAACCTCTACTCTCTGTAACAGTCCTTATGTATCTCAGTATCCAACCTCTATTCTCTAGAAGATACTTTTGCAAACCAATCTTCAAAATCTGCTCTCTGTAACAGTCCTTCTGTATCCTTTCTCCAAACTCTGCTCTCTGCAACAGTCCTTCTGCACCCCAGTCTCCAACATCTGCTCTCTGCATTAGTCTTTCTGCACCTCAACTGAAAATTCTGCTCTCTTGAACAGTCCTTCTGCACCGCAGTCTTCAACCTCTGTTCTCTGCAACAGTCCTTTTTTATCCCAGACTCCAACCTCTGCTCTCTGTAACAGTACTTCGGCACCTAAGTTTCCAAATTCTGCTCTCTGCAACAGTCCTTCTGAAACCCAGTTTCCAACCACTTCTGTCTGCAACAATAATTCTGCACTCCAGTCTCTAACATCTGCTTTCTGTATAAGTCCTGCACCCCAGTCTCCAAAATCTGCTCTCTGTAACAGTCCTTCTTCATCTCAGTCTCCAACCTCTGCTCTCTGTAACAGTCCTTCTACACATGAGTCTTCAATCTCTGCTCTCTGCAACGATCCTTCTTCACCCCAGTGTCCAAACTCTGCTCTCTCTAACAGTCCTTCTACACGACAGTCTTTAACCTCTGCTCTCTGCTATAGTCCTTCTGCACCCCAGGCTTCATCCCTGCTCTCTGCAACACTGCTTCTACACCCCAGTCTCAAACATCTGCTCCCTGTAAGATACTTCTGCATACCTGTATCCAACCTCTGATCTCTGTAATGGTCTTTCTTCATCCCCGTCTCCAAACTCTGCTTTCTCTGTCAGTCCTTCTGCACCACAGGCTTCAACCTCTGCTCTCTGTAACAGTACTTCTGCACCCCGTCTCCAAGCTCTGCTCTCAGCAACAGTCCTTCTGCACGTTAGTTTAAAACTCTGCACTCTGCAACATTCCTTCTGTATCCCAGTCTCCAACCTCTGCTTTCTGTATCAGTCCTTCTGCACCCAATTCTCCAAACTCTGCTCTCTGTAAAAGTCCTTCTGCACCTCAGTCTCCAACCTATGCTCTCTGTAACAATCCTTCTGCACATCAGTCTCCAACCTCTTCTCTCAGCAATGGTCCTTATGCACCCCAGTCTCCAAGTTCTGTACTCTGCAACAGTCCTTCTGCACCACAGTCTGCAACATCTGCTCTCTGTAACAGTCTTTCTGTTCTGCAGTCTTCAACCTCTGCTCTCTGTAACAGGCCTTCTGCACCCAAGTCTTCAAACTCTGCTCTCTTTAACAGTCCTTCTGCACCCCAGTCTCCAACCTATGCTCTCTGCAACAGTCTTTCTGCACCAAGTTTCCATAGGTCGCTCACTGTATATTGCTTCTGCACCCCAGTCTACAAACTCTGTCCTCTGTATCAGTCCTTCTGCACCCTAGTCTCCAATCCCTGATCTCTGCAACAGTGCTTCTTCACCTCAGTCTCCAAACTCTGCTCTTTGTATGATGCTTCTGCACCCCAGTCTACAACCTCTTATCTCAGAAACAGTCCATCTACACCTTAGTCTCCATAATCTGCTATGCAACAATCCTTCTGCACCTCAGATTCCAAACTTTGCTCTCTGTAACAGTCCTTCTGCACCTCAGTCTCCAAACTCTGCTCTATGTAAGATCCTTCTGCAACAGTCTCCAAAATTTGCTCCCTGTAACAGTCCTTCTGCACGTCAGTCTCCGACCTCTGCTCTCTGTAAAAGTCCTTCTACACCTCAGTCTCAAACCTCTTTTCTCTGCACCATACTTCTGCACCCCAGTCTCCAACCACTGCTCTCTGTAACAGTCCTCCTTCACCTCAGTTTAAAAACTCTGCTCTGTGTAAGATCCTTCTGCCACCCAGTATCCTAACTCTGCTCTCTATAACAATCCTTTTGCACCCCAGTCTTCAAACTCTGTTCTATTTAACAGGCCCTCTGCACCTGAGTCTCCAAACTCTGCTCTCTGTAACAGGCCTTCAGCACCCCAGTCTCCAAACTCTTCTCTCTGCAACGATCATTCTACACCTCAGTCTCCAACATCTGCTCACTGTTAGATACTTCTGAAACCCAGTCTAAAAACTCTGCCCTCTGTATCAGTCCTTCGGCACCCCAGTCTCCAAACTCTGCTCTCCGTAACAGGCCTTCTGCACCCAGGCCTCCAATCTCTGCTTTCTGTAACAGTCCTGCTGCACCTAGGTCTACAATCTCTGCTCTGTGTAAGTTCCTTGTGCAACCTTGTCTAAAAACTCTGCTCTCTGTAACAGTTATTCTGCACCCCAGATTCCAAACTCTGCTGTCTGTAACAGGCCTTTTGCACCCCAATCTCCAACATCTACTCTCTGTAACAGTCTTTTTGCACCTCAGTTTCCAAACTCTGCTCTCTGCAACGATCCTTCTGCACCCCAGTCTCCAACGTCTCCTCTTTTCAACAGTCCTACTGCACCCCTGTCTGCAACCTCTGCTCTTTGTAACGATCCTTCTGCACCCCAGTCTCCAACCTCTGTTTTCTGTATCAGTAATTCTGTACCCCTGTCTCCAAACTTTGCTCTCTGTAACATTCTTTCTGTAACGCAGTCTCCAACCGCTGCTCTATGCAACAGTTCTTCTGCACTCCAGTCTCTAAACTCTGCTCTCTGCAGCAGTTCTTCTGCACCCCAGTCTCCAACATCTGCACTCTGAAACAGTTCTTCTCTACCCCAATCTCCAACCTCTTCTCTCTGTAATAGTCCTCCTGTATTGCAGTCTCCAAACTCTGATCTCTGTAACGGTCCTTCTGCACCCCAGTCTCCAAACTCTGCTTTGTGTATCAGTCCTTCTGCACCCCAGTATCCATACTCTGCTATCTGCAACAGTTTTTCTGCACCCAAATCTCCAACACCTGCTCCCTGCAACAGTCCTTCTTCACCCTAGTCTCCAACCTCTACTCTGTGTAACAGTTTTTCTTCCCCCCAGTGTCCAACCTCTTCTCTCTACAATAATCATTCTGCATCCCAGTCTCCAACATCTGCTCTCTGCAACAGTACTTCAGCACCTAAGTCTCCAACATCTGCTCTCTGAAAAATTCCTTTTTGACCCCAGTCTCCAACCTCTGCTCTGTGTAACAGTCCTTCTGCAACCCAGTTTCCAACCTCTGCTCTCTGCAATGATCCTTCTGCATCCCAGTCTCAAGAATCTGCTCTCTGCAACAGTTCTTCTGCACCCAAGTCTCCAATATCTGCTCTCATCAACAGTCCTTCTGCGCCTCAATCTGGAAACTCTGCTGTCTGCAACGATACTTCTGTACCCCAGTCTCCAACCTCTGCTCTCTGTAACAGACTTAAAGCACCTCGGTCTACAATCTCTGCTATCTGTAATGTAAGATCCTTCTACATACCAGTTTTCAAACTCTGCTCTCTGTAACATTCTTTTTTTACCACAGTCTCCAACCTCTGGATTCTGCACCAGTCCTGCTGCACCCCAGCCTCCAAACTCTGTTCTCTGCAACAGTTCTTCTGCTCCCCATTCTCCAACCTCTGCTCTCTGTAACAGTCCTTCTGTACGGCAGTCTTGAAGCTCTGCTCTCTGTAAAGGTCCTTCTGCACCACAATCTCAAACCTCTACTTTCTGTATCAGTCCTTCTGCACCACTGTTTCCAACCTCTGCTCACTGTTATAGTCCATCTGCACCTCTTTCTCCAACCTCTGCTCTCTGCAACCTTACTTCTGCACCCCATTCTCTAACCTCTGCTCTCTTCTACAGTTCTTCTGAACCATAGTCTAAAACATCTGCTCTCTGCAACAGTTCTTCTGTACCCTAGTCTCCAAACTCTGCTCTCTGTAAAGGTCCTCCTGCACCCCAGTCTCCAAACTATTCTCTCTGAAACAGTCCTTCTGCACCTCAGTCTCCAAATTCTGTTCTATACAACAGTCTTTCTGCACCCAAGTCTCCAAACTATCCTCTCTGCAACAGTGCTTCTACAACCCAGTCTTCTCCTCTGCTCTGTGTAACATTTCTTCTGCACCCCAGTCTCCAACCTCTGCTCTCTGCAACAGTCCTTCTGTACGTCAGTCTCCAACATGTGTTCTCTGTAAGATCCTTTTGCAACCCAGTCTCCAAACTCTGCTCTCTGTAACAGCCCTTCTGCACCCCATTCTCCAAAGTCTGTTCTTTATAACAATCCTTCTGCACCCCAGTATCAAACCTCTGCTCTCTACAACGATCCTTGTGCACCCCAGTCTCCAACCTCAGCTCTCTGCAACAGTCCTTCTGAAACCCAGTCTCCAACATGTGCTCTCTGCAACAGTCCTTCAGCACCTCAGTCTTAAAATTCTGTTCTCTGCAACGATCCTTTTGCACCTCAGTCTCCAACCTCTACTCTCTGTAACAGTCCTTCTGCACCTCAGTCTTCAATATCTGCTCTCTGTAAAATCCTTCTACAAACCAGTTTCCAACTCTGCCATATGTAAGAGTCATTCTGCCGCCATTCTCCAAACTCTGCTCTTCGTAAAAGGCCTTCTGCAGCACAGTCTTCGACCTCTGCTCTCTTTAACAGTCCTCCTGCGCCTCAGTCTTCAATCTCTGCTCTCTGTAAGATCCTTTTGCAACCTTGTCTAACAACTCTTCTCTCTCTAACAGTTCTTCTGCACCCTCGTCTATAACCTCTGCTCTCTGTAACAGGCATTTTGCATCACAATCTCCAACCTATGTTCTTTGTAACAGTCTTTTTGCACCTAAGTCTCCAATGTCTGCTCTCTGAAACGATCCTTCTTCACCCCAGTCTCCAACATCTGCTCTCTGCAACAGACCGTCTGCACCCCAGTCTCCTAGGTCTCCTCTCTTTAACACTCTTTCTGCACACCAGTCTCTAACCTCTGTTCTCTGTAAGGTCCTTCTGCACCCCAGTTTCCAAACTCTGCTCTCTATTATATTCCTTCTCCAACCCAGTCTCCAATATCTTCTTTCTTCAACGGTCCTGCTGCAACCCAGTGTCCAAACTCTGTTCTCTGCAACAGTCCTTCTACTCCCCAGTCTCAAACCTCTGCTCTCTGTAAAAGTCCTTCTGAACCATAGTCTCCAACCTCTGCTCTCTGTAACGGTCTTTCTGCACCACAGTCTCAAACCTCTGCTTTCTGTATTAGTCCTTCTGAACCTCTTACTTCAACCTCTGAACTCAGCAACCCTACTTTTGCACCCCATTCTCTAACCTCTGTTCTCTGTAACAGTCCTTCTGCACCCCATTTCCTAACCTCTGTTCTCTGCAACAGTCCTCCTGAACCACAGTCTCCAACTTCTGCTCTCTGTAACGGTCCTTCTGCACCCCAGTCTTTAACCTCTGCTTTCTGTATCAGTCCTTCTGCACCCCAGTCTCCAAACTCTTATCTCTGTAACAGTCCTTCTGCACCTCTGTCTCCAAATTCTGCTCTATGCAACAGTCCTACTGCACCCAAGTCTCTAACACAAGCTCCCTGCAACAGGCCTTCTTCACCCCAGTCTCCAACAACTTCTATCTGCTACAGTCCTTCTGCACCCCAGTCTCCAACTTCTACTCTCTGAAGAATTCCTTCTCCACCCCAGTCTCCAACCTCTGATCTCTGTAACAGTCCTTCTGTACCGCAGTCTCTAACTTCTGTTCTCTGTAAGATCCTTCTGCACTCCAGTTTCCAAACTCTGCTCTCTGTAACATTTTCTCCCCATGCAAATATCTAACCTCTGCTCTCTGCATTGGTCCTTCTGCACCCCAGTCTCTTCTTTTTGTATCAGTCCTTCAGCACCACAGTCTCCACACTCCGGTCTCTATTACAGTCCTTTTGCACCTCAGTCTCCAAACACTGCTCTCTGCAAAAGTCCTTCTGCATCCCATTCTCCAAACTGTGCTCTCTCCAACAGTCCTACTATACCCTAGTCTACAAACTCTGTTCTCTGTAACAGTCCTTCTGTACTGCAGTCTGCATCCTCTGCTCTCGTTAAGATTCATTCTGGACCCATGTCTCCAACTTCTGCTTTCTGTATCAGTCCTCCTGCACCACAGTCTCCAAACTCGGCTCTTTGTAACAGTCCTTCTACATCTCAGTCTCAAACATATTCTCTCTGTAACAGTCCTTCTCTACCCCAGTCTCCAAACACTGCTCTCTGCAACAGTTCTTCTACACCCCAGTCTTCAACCTCTGCTCTGTGTAACAGTCCTTCTGCAACCCAGTGTCAAAACTTTGCTCTCTGCAACAGTCCTTCTGCATCCCAGTCTCCAACATCTGATCTCTGCAACCGTCCTTCTGCACACCAGTCTTCAAACTCTGATCTCTGTAACAGCCCTTCTGCACACAGTCTCCAACCTCTGTTCTCTGTAACAGGCCTTCTGCAACCCAGTCTCCAAACTCTGCTCTCTGTATCAGTCTTTCTGCACAACAGTCTCCAAACTCTGCTCTCTGTAACAGTCCTTCTGCACCTCAGTTTCCAAATTCTGCTCTCTCCAAAAGTCCTTCTGCAACCAAGTCTCCAACCTCTGCTCTCTGCAACAGTCCTTCTACACACCAGACTTCAACCTCTGCTCTTTGTAACAGTCCTTCTGCACACCAGTCTCCAACCTCTGCTCTCTGTAACAGGCCTTCTGCATCCCAGTCTCCAAACTCTGCTCTCTGTATCAGTCCTTATGCACCCCAGTCTCCAAACTCTGCTCTCTGTAACAGTCCTTCTGCACCTCAGTCTCCAAATTCTGCTCTCTGCAACAGTCCTTCTGCACCAAAGTCTCCAACCTCTGTTCTCTGCAACAGTCCTTCTACACACCAGTCTTCAACCTCGGCTCTTTATAACAGTCCTTCTGCACACCAGTCTCCAACCTCTGCTCTCTGTAACAATCCTTCTGCACCCCAGTCTCCCATCTCTGCTTCTGTATCATGATTTTTCATTCCAGTCTCCAAAGTCTGCTATGTGTAACAGCCCTTCTGCACCCAGTCTCCAACCTCTGCTCTCTGTAACAGGCCTTCTGCAACCCAGTCTCCAAACTCTGCTCTCTGTATCAGTCCTTCTGCACCGCAGTCTCCAAACTCTTCTCTCTGTAACACTCCTTCTACACCTCAGTCTCCAATTTCTGCTCCATGCAACAGTCCTTCTGCACCCAAGTCTCCAACCTCTGCTCTCTGCAACAGTCCTTCTACACACCAGTCTTCAAACTCTGCTCTTTGTAACAGTCCTTCTGCATCTCAGACTCCAACCTCTGCTCTCTGCAACAGTCCTTCTGCATTCCATAATCCAAACTCTGTTTTCTGCAAAATTCTATCTGCACCCCAGTTTCCAAACTGTGCTTTCTGTAACTGTCCTTCGGCACCCCAGTCTCCCACCTCTTCTCTCTGTTATGATCCTTCTACACCCCAGTCTCCACTTTGCTCTCTGTAATGATTCTTCTACAACTGAGTCTCCAACTTTTGCTCTCTTCCTCGATCTTTCTGCAACCACTCTCCAACCTCTGCTCTATGTATGATTCTTCTGAAAAGAAGTCTCCAAACTCTGCTTTCTGTAACAGTCCTTGTGCACCCCAGTCTCGAAACTCTGCTCTCTGTAAAATTCTTTCTGCACCATAGTCTCCATCCTCTGCTCTCTGCATCATTTTTTCTGCACCCCAGTCTCCAAACCCTTTTCTCTGCAATAGTCTTTCTGCACCCCTGTCTCGAAACTCTGCTCTCGGTAACAGTCCTTCTGTACTGCACTCTCCAAACTCTGCTCCCTGTAACGGTCCTTTTGCACCCCAGTCTCCAACCTCTGCTATCTGCAACAGTCCTTCTACACCCCAATCTCAAACATCTGCACTGTGCAACAGTCCTTCTACACGCATGTCTCCAACCTCTACTCTCTTCAACCATCTTTCTGCACCCCAGTCTCCAACGTCTGCTCTCTGCAACAGTCCTTTTGCACCCCAGTCTCAAAATTCTGGTCTCTATAAGATCATTCTGCACCCCAGTTTTCAAACTTTGTTCTCTTTGACATTCCTTTTGCACCCCAGTCTCAAAGCTCTACTCTCTGTAACAGTCCTTCTGTACTGCAGTCTCCAAACTCTGCTCTCTGAAACAGTCCTTCTGCAACCCAGGCTCCAACCTCTGCACTCTGCAACAGTCTTTCTGCACCTCAGTCTCCAACATCTGCTCTCTGTTACAGGCCTTCTTCACCCCAGTCTCCAAAGTCTTTTCTCTGTAACAGTTCTTCTGCACCCCAATCTCCAAACTCTGCTCTCTGTAACACTCCTTCTGCTCCCCAGTCTCCATTTTCTGCTCTCTGTAAGAATCCTTCTGCACCCAGTCTCCAACTCTCCTCTTAGTAAAAGTCCTTCTGCACCTCAGTCTGCAACATCTGCTCTCTGTAACGATCCTTCATCACCACAGTCTCCAAACTCTGCTCTCTGTAACAGGCCTTATGCACCCCAGTCTCCAAACTCTGCTCTTTGGAACAGTCCTTTTGTACCCCAGTAACCTTCCTCTGCACTCTATAACAATTCTTCTGCAACTCAGTCTCCCAACTCTCCTCTCTGCAACGGTCCTTCTGCACCCCAATCTCAAACCTCTCCTCTCTATCACAGTTCTTCTACACCCCAATCTCCAACCTCTACTCTCTACAACAGTCCTTCGCACACCAGTTTCCAACATCTGATCTCTGCAACAGTTCTTCTCCACCCCAGTCTCCAACCTCTGCTCTCTGTAACAGTCCTTCTGTACTACAGTTTCCAAACACTACTCTCTCTAACGGTCCTTCTGCACCCCAGTCTCAAACCTCTGCTTTCTGTATTAGTTCATCTGCAATCAAGTCTCCAAAATCTGCTCTTTGTAACAGTCCTTCTGAACCTCAGTGTCCAAATTCTGCTATCTGCAACAGTCCTTATGCACCCCAATCTCCAAACTATGCTCTCTGCAACAGTCCTTCTACATCCAAGTCTCCGATATCTGCTCTCTTCAACAGTCCTTCTGCACCTCAGTCTCCAAACTCTGCTCTCTGCAATGGTCTCTCTGCACCCCAGTTTCCAAACTCTTCTCTTTGTAAGATCCTCCTGCATCTCAATTTCCAAACTCTTTTCTCCGTAACATTCCTTCTGCACCCCAGTCACTAAAATCTTCTCTCTGCAATGGTCCCTCTGCACTCCAGTCTCCAACCTCTGTTCTCTACAACAGTTCTTATGTACAAGGATCTTCAACCTCTATTCTCTGTAACGGTCCTTCTTAACCCCAGTCTCCAACCTCTGCTTTCTGTATCAGTCTTTCTGCAACACATTTTTCAAACTCTGCTCTATGTAATAGTCCTTATGAACCTCACTCTGCAAACTCTGCTCTCTGCAACAGTCATTCTGCACCACAGTCTTCAACCTTGCTCTCTGCAACAGTCCTTCTGCACACCAGTCTCCAAAATCTGCTCTCTGCCACAATCCTTCTCCTCCCCAGTCTCCAACTTCTGCTCTCTGTAAAAGTCCTTCTGTACTGCAGTCTCCAAACTCTGCTCTCTGTAATGATTCTTCTGCTCCCCAGTCTACAAACTCTGCTTTCTGTATCAATTTTTCTGCACCTCAGACTCCAACCTCTGCTCTACGCAACAGTCTTTCTGCGCTCCAATCCCCAAACTCTGCTTTCTACAATTGTCTTTCTGCAACCGAGTCTCCAACCTCTGTTCTCTACAACACTTATTCTGCACCCCATTCTCCAACCTTTTCTCTCTGTAACAGTACTTATACACCCCAGTCTTTAAACTCTGCTCTCTGTAACATTCCTTCTGTACTGTAGTCTGAAACCTCTGCTCTCTGTAATGGTCCTTCTGCACCCCAGTCTTTAAACTCTGCTTTCTGTATCAGTCCTTCTGCATGTCAGACTCCAACCTCTGCTCTCTTTAAGAGTTATGCTGCACCCCAATCTCCAACCTCTGCTTTCTGTATCAGTCCTACTGCACCCCAGTCTCCAACCTCTGCTCTCTGTATCAATCCTTCTGAACCTCAGTCTCCAAGTCTTCTCTCTGCAACGGTTCTTCTGCACCCCAGTCTCCAAACTCTGTTTTTTACAACACTACTTCTGCACCCCAGTCTCTAACCTCTGCTCTCTTTAACTGTTCTTCTGTACTGCAGTTTCCAAACTATTCTCTCTGAAACTGTCCTGCACACCAGTCTCCAACCCCTGCTTTCTCTATTAGTCATTCTGCACTCAAGTCTCCAACCTCTGCTCTCTTTAAAATCCTTCTACACCTCAGTCTCCAAATTCTTTTCTCTGCAACAGTTCTTCTACAGCAAAGTCTCCAACCTCTGCAATCCTCAACATTCCTTCTGCCCCTCAGTCTCCAACCTCTTCTCTCTACAATAGTCTTTCTACACCTCAGTCTTCAACATCTACTCTCTGTAACAGTCTTTCTGCACCTCAGTCTCAAATTTCTGCTCTCTGTATGATCCTTCTGAAAAGAAGTCTCCAAACTCTGCTTTCTGTAACAGTCCTTCTGCACCCCAGTCTCCAAAGACTCCTCTCTGTGACAGGCATTCTGTACACCAGTCTCCATCTTCTGCTCTCTGTAACAGGCCTTCTGCACCCAATTCTCTGATCTCTGCTCTCTTTAACAGTCCTTTTGCACCCCAGTCTCCAACCTCTGCTCTCTGTAACAGTCCTTCTGCACCTCAGTCTCCAAACTCTGCTCTCTGTAAGATCCTTCTGCATCCCAGTCTCCAAACTCTGCTCTCAGTATCAGTCCTGCACCCCAGTCTCCAAACACTGCTCCCTGTAAAAGTTTTTCTGTACAACAGTCTTCAACAACTGCTCTCTGAAACAGTCTTTCTGCACACCAGTCTTCAACCTCTGCTCTTTAGAACACTCCTTCTATACCCCAGTCTCCATACTCTACTCTCTGCAATGATTTTTCTGAAACCCAGTCTTCAACCTGTGCTCTATGCAACAGTCCTGTGGCACCCCAATCTCCAAATGTTACTCTCTGCAACAGTCTTTCTGCACCCCAGTCTTCAACGTCTGCTCTCTGCAACAGTTCTCCTGCAACCCAATCTCCAAACTCTACTCTCTGCAATAGTCCTTCTACAACCAAGTCTCCAACCTCTACTCTATGCAACAGTCCTTCTGCACCCCAGTCTCCAACATCTGCTCTCTACAACAGTCCTTCTGCACCACAGTCTCCAAACTCTGCTCTCTTTAACAGTCATTCTGCACCTCACTCTGCAAACTCTGCTCTCTACAACAGTCCTTCTGTACCCCAGTTTTCAACCTCTGCTCTCTGCAACAGTCATTCCTCACCCCAGTCTCCAAAATATGCTCTCTGTAACAGTCCTTTTTCAGTGCAGTCTCCAAACTCTATTCTTTGTAACAGTCCTTCTGTACTGCAGTCTCCAACCTCTGCTCTCTGTAACGGTATTTCTGCACCCCAGTCTCCAAATTCTGCTTCCTGTATCAGTCCTTCTGCACCCCGGTCTCTAACCTCTGGTCTCTGTAACAGTCCTTCTGCACCTCAGACTCCAAACTCTGCTCTCTGCAACAGTACTTCTGCTCCCCAATCTCAAACCTCTGCTATCTGCAACACTCCTTCTGCACCTCAATGTTCAAATTCTGCTCTCTGTAAGATCCTTCTGAAACCCAGTCTCCAACCTCTGCTTTCTGCAATGATCCATCTGCACCTGAGTCTTCAACCTCTGTTCTCTACAACACTTATTCTGCACCCCAATCTCCATCCTGTGCTCTCTGTTACAGTCCTTCTGTACCGCAGACTTCAACCTCTGTTCTCTGTAAGGGTTTTTTCTGCACCCCAGTCTCCAAAATCTGCTTTCTGTATCAGTCATTCTGCCCCATATTCTCCAAACTCTGCTCTCTGTAACAGTCCTTCTGAGCCACAGTCTGCAACCTCTACTCTCTGCAATACTTCTTCTGCACCCCACTCTCCAATCTCTGCTCTCTGAAACAGTCCTTCTGCAACCCAGTCTCCAACATCTTCTCTCTGCAACAGTCCTTCTCCACCTCAGCCTCAAAACTCTGCTCTCTGCAACAGTCTTTCTGCACCCCGGTCACCAAAGTCTGCTTTCTGTATCAGTCTTTCTAAACCTCAGTCTCTAACCTATGCTCTCTGTAACAGTCCTTCTGCACCTCAGTCTCCAACCTCTACTCTCTGCAGCAGTCTTTCTCCACCCCAGTCTCCAACCTCTGCTGTCGACAACAATCCTTCTGGACGCCAATCTCCAACCTCTACTCTCTGCAACAGTCGTTCTACACCCCAGTCTGCGACGTTTGCTCTCTGTAACAGGCCTTCTGCACCTCAGTCTGAAAACTCTGCTCTCTGCAACGATCCTTCTGCACATCAGTCTCCAATCTCTGCTCTCTGTAACAGTCCTTCTGTACCTCAGTCTCCAACCTCTGGTCTCTGTAAAATCCTTTTGTAACCCAGTCTTTAAACTCTGCTCTCTGTAACTGTCCTTCCGCACCCCAGTCTCCAAGCCCTGCTCTGTAACAGGTCTTCTGCTCACTAATCTCCAAACTCTGCTTTCTGTAACAGGCCTTTTGACCCAGTCTCCAACCTGTTCTCTCTTAAACGATCCTTCTGCACCCAAGTCTCCAACCTCTGCTCTCAGCAACAATCCTTCTTCACCCCATTCTCCAAAATATGCTGTCTGTCAGATCCTTCTGCACACCTGTCTCCAACCACTGCTCTCAGAAACAGTCCTTCTGTACCGCAGTCTCCAACCTATGGTATCTGTAAGGGTCCTGCTGCACCTCAGTCTCCAAACTGTGCTCTCTGTAATATACCTAATGCACCCCAGTCTTCAACCTGTGATCTCTGTAAAAGTCCTTCTGCACCACAGTCTCCAAACTCTGCTCTCTTTAACGATCCTTCTGCACCCCAGTCTTCAACCTCTGCCCTCTGTAACAGGACTTCTGCAAAACAGTCTCCAAACTCTGCTCTCTGTAATAGCCCTCTGCTCCCCAGTTCCAAACTCTGGTCTCTGTAACATTCCTTTTCTACCCCAGTCTTTAACCTCTGCTTTCTGCATGTGTCCTGCGGCACCCCAGTCTCGAACCTCTGTCCTCTGCAACAGTCCTTCTGCTAACCAGTTTCCAACATCTGCTCTCCATAACTTGTCCTTCTGTACCCCAGTCTTCAAACTCTGCTTTCTGTATCAGTCCTTCTAAACCCCAGTCTAAAACCTCTGCTCTCTGTATCTATCCTTCTGCACCTCAGTCTCCAACCTGTGCTCTCTGTAACATTCCTTCTGCACCCGATTCTCCAACCTATGCTCTCTGTAACATTTTTTCTATACCGCAGTCTCTAACTCTGGTCTCTGTAACGGTCCTTCTGCACCACAATTCCCAACCTCTGCTTTATGTAACAGTGCTTCTGCACCTCAGTCTCCAAACTCTGCTCTCTATAACAGTCCTTCTACATCTCAGTCTCCAACTTCTACTCTCTGTAAAAGTCCTTCTGCACCTCAGTCTGAACCTCTGGTCTCTGCACGATCCTTCTGCTCCCCAGTCTCCAACCACTGCTCCCTGTAACAGTCCAACTTCACCTCAGTCTCCAACCTGTGCTCTCTGTAAGATCCTTCAGACACTCAGTCTCCAAACTCTCCTCTTTGTAACAGGCCTTCTGCACGCCAGTCTCCAATCTCTGCTCTCTGTAGAAGGCCTTCTGCACCCCAGTCTCCAACCGCTGCTCTCTACAATGATCCTTCTGCACCCAAGTCTCCAAACTCTGCTCTCTGAAATGATCTTACTCAACCCCAGTCTCCAACCTCTGATCTCTGCCACAGTCCTTCTGCACCTCATTCTCCAAATTATTCTCTCTGTAAGATCCTTCTGCACCCCTGTATCCAAACTCTGTTCTCTGTAACAGTTCTTCTGCACCCGCGTGTCCAACCTCTGCTCTCTGTAACAGGACTTCCGCACCTCAGTCTCCAAACTCTGCTCTCTGCAACAGTCCTTTTGCAAACAACTATCCAACCTCTGCTCTCTACAACAGTCCTTCTGCACCCAAGTTACCAACATCTGCTCTCTGCAACAGTTCTTCTGCACCTCAGTTTAAAAACTCTGCTGTCTGCAACGACCCTTCTGCACCCGAGTCTCCTACCTCTTCTCTCTGTAACCGTCCTTCTGCACCTCAGTCTCCCAACTCTGCTCTCTTTATGATCCTTCTGCAACAAAGTCTTTAAACTCTGCACTCTCTAACAGTCCTTCTGCACAACAGTCTCCAACCTCTGCTCTCTGTAACAGGACTTCTGCAAAACAGTCTCCAAACTCTGCTCTCTGTAATAGCTCTCTGCACCCCAGTCTCCAACCTCTTCTCTCTCCAATGATTCTTCTCCACCCAAGTCTCCAATATCCGCTCTCTGCAACTGTCCTTTTGCATACCAATCTGCAAACTCTGCTCCCTGTAAAATCCATCTGAACCCCAGTCTCCAACCTCAACTCTCTAAAACGGTCCTTCTATACACCAGTCTTCATCCTCTGCTCTCTGGAACAGTCGTTTTGCACCCAAGACTCCAACATCTCCTCTCTGAAACAGTTCTTCTCCAGTTCAGTCTCCAACCTCTGCTCTCTGTAACAGTCCTTCTGTACTGCAGTCTCCAACCTCTGCTCTCTGTAAGGGTCCTTCTGTACCAGAGTCTCCGACCTCTGCTTTCTGTATCAGTTCTTTTGCACACCAGTCTCCAACCTCTTCTCTCTGTATCAATCCTTCTGCACCTCAGTCTCCAAGTCTCCTCTCTGCAATGGTCCTTCTGCACCTCAGTCTCTAACCTCTGCTCTCTGTAACATCCTTCTTCAACCTGGTCTCCAAACTCTGCTCTCTCTAAAAGTCCTTCTGCACCCCAGTCTCCAAACTCTGCTCTCTGTAACAAGCCTTTTTCAACCCATTCTCCACCTTCTGCTCTCTGTAAGAGTCCTTCTGCACCCAAGTCTTTAACCTCTGCTCTCTGCAACTATCCTTCTGAAGCCCAGTCTCCAACGTCTACTCTCTGCAACAGTCCTTCTGCACCCAAGTCTCCAAGATCTGCTCTATGCAACAGTCCCTCTGAACCTCAGTCTGAAAAATCTGCTCTCGGCAATGAACTTTCTGCACCCCAGTCTCCAAACTCTGCTCTCTGTAACAGTCATTCTGCACCTCAGTCTTTAATCTCTGTTCTCTGTAAGATCCTTCTGAAACCCAGTCTCCAAGTCTGCTCTCTGTAACAGTCCTTCTGCACCACAGTCTCCAAACACTGCTCTCTGTAACAGTCCTTCTGCACCCCAGTCTCTAAAATATGCTCTCTGCAACAGTCCTTCTCCACGCCAGTCTCCAACATCTGCTCTCTGCAACAGTCCTTCTGCACCCCAGTCTCCAAACTCTGCTCTATGTAACGAACCTTCTGGACCCCAGTCTCCAACGTCTGCTCTCTGCAACAGTCCTTCTGAACCACGGTCTTCAACCTCTGCTCTCTGTAAGATCCTTCTGAACTCCAGTTTCCAAACTCCGCTCTCTGTATGATTTCTTCTCCACCACAGTCTCCAAACTCTGTCCTCTGCAACAGTCTTTCTGCTCCCCAGTTTCCGAGATCTGCTCTCTGTAACAGACTTTAAGTACCGCAGTTTCCAAACTCTGCTCTCTGTAATGGTCCTTCTGCAACCCAGTTTCCAACCTCTGCTTTTTGAATCAGTCCTTCTGAACCCAAGACTCCAACCTCTGCTCTTTGTATCTATTTTTCTGCACCTAAGTCTCTAACCTGTGCTTTCTGTAACAGTCCTTCTGCACCCCAGTCTTAAACCTCTGCTCTCTGTAACAGTCCTTCAATACCGCAGTCTCCAACCTCTGGTCTCTGTAACAGTCCTTCTGCACCCCAACTTCCAAACTCTGCTTTCTGTAACAGTCCTTCTGCATGTCACTCTCTAAACTCTCCTTTCTGTAACAGTCCTTCTACTTCTCAGTCTGAAACCTCTGCTCTCCACGATTCTTCTGCACCCCAGTCTCTAACCACTGCTCTATGTAACAGTCCACCTGCACCTCAGTCTCCAAAATCTACTCTCTGTAAGTTACTTCAGCAAACCAGTCTCAAAACTCTGCTCTCTGTAACAGTCCTTCTGCACCCCAGTCCCCAACCTCTCCTATTTGTAACAGGCCTTCTGCACTCCAGTCTCAAAACTCTGCTCTCTATAGCAGGCCTTCTGCACCCTTGTTTTTAACCTCAACTCTCTGAAACTGTCCTTCTGCAACCGAGTCTCCAAACTCTGCTCTCTGTACAAAGACTTCCGCATCTCAGTCTTCAACCTCTGATCTCTGCAACAGTCCTTCTACACCGCAGTCTCAAAACTCTGCTCTCTGTAACAATCCTTCTGCACCTCAGTCTGCAAACTCTGTTCTCTGCAACGGTCCTTCTGCAACTCAGTCTCCAACCTCTAATCTCTGTAACAGTCCTTCTGCACTTCAGTCTCCAACCTCTGCTCTCTGTAGAATACTTTGCAAACCCAGTCTCAAAAATCTGCTCTTGGTAACATTCTTTCTGCACACCAGTCTTCAATCTCTTCTCTCTGCAATGATCATTCTTAACCCAATCTCCAACCTCTGCTCTCTGCAACAGTCTTTCTACACGCCAGTCTCAAACATCTGGTCTCTGCAACAGTCCTTCTGAACACAGTCTAAAAACTCTGCTGTCTCCTGCACCCCAGTCTTCTACCTCTGATGTCTGTTACTATCCTTCTGCACCTCAGTCTCCAAACTTTGCTATCTGTAAGATCCATCTGGACCCCAGCCTCCAATAACCACTCTCTGTAACAGTCATGCTGCACCTCACTCTCTAACCTCTTCTGTCTGCAACAGCCTTCTGCACCCCAGTCTGCGAACTCTGCTCTCTGCAACTATCTTTCTAAACCCCATTCTACAATGTCTGCTCTCTG
The DNA here is from genome assembly GCF_052094955.1 of Ictidomys tridecemlineatus. Lineage (NCBI taxonomy): Eukaryota > Metazoa > Chordata > Mammalia > Rodentia > Sciuridae > Ictidomys > Ictidomys tridecemlineatus. Next base: position 169,533 of record NW_027524632.1, read on the forward strand.
CAACATTCCTTCTCCACCCCAGTCTCCAACCTTTGCTTTCTGCAAGGGTCCTGCGGCACCTCAGTCTCTAAACTCTGTCCTCTTCAACAGTCCTTCTGCTCCCCAGTCTCCAATATCTCTTCTCTGTAACAGTCCTTCTGTACCGCATTCACCAAACTCTGCTCTCTGTATCGGTCCTTCTGCACCCCATACTCCAAACTCTGCTTTCTGTAACAGTCCTTCTGAACCCCACTCTCCAACCTCTGCTCTCTGTGTCTATCTTTCTTCACCTCAGTCACCAACTTTTGCTTTCTGTAAAAGTCCTTCTGCACCCACGTCTCCCACCTATGCTCTCTGTTACAGTCCTTCTATACCGAAGTCTCCAAACTCTGCTCTCTGTAACGGTCCTTCTGCACCCCAATTTCCAACCTCTGCTTTCTGTAACAGTCCTTCTGCACCTCAGTCTCAAAATTCTTCTCTCCATAACAGTCCTTCTACACCTCAATCTCCAACCTCTGCTCTCTGTAACAGTACTTCTGCACCTAAGTCTGAAACCTCTGCTCTCGATGATCCTTCTGCACCCCAGTCTCAAACCACTGCTCTCTGTAACAGTCCACCTGCACCTTAGTCTCCAACCTCTGCTCTCTCTAAGATCCTTAAGTAACCCAGTCTTCAAACTCAGCTCTTTGTTACAGTCCTTCTGCACCCCAGTCTCCAACCTCTTCTCTCTGTAACAGGCCTTCTGCACGCCAGTCTCCAAAACTGCTCTCTGTAGCAGGCCTTCTGCACCAAAGTCTCCAAACACTGCTATCTGCAACGATCCTACTGCACCCCAGTCTCCAACCTCTGATCTCTACAACAGTCCTTCTGCACCCCAGTCTCTAACTTCTTCTCTTTGTAACAGACCTTCTGCACGCCAGTCTCCAAATCTGCTCTCTGTAGCAGGCCTTATGCAACCAAGTCTCAGACCTCTGCTCTCTGCAACGATCTTTCTGCACCCCAGTCTTTAACCTCTGCTCTCTGAAATGATCCTATTGCACCCTAGTCTCCAACCTCTGATCTCTACAACAGTCCTTCTTCACCTCAGTCTCCAACCTCTGCTCTCCGCAAGAGTTCTTCTGCACCCCAGTCTCCAAACTCTGCTTTCTGCAACATTCCTCCGGCACCCTAGTTACCAATATCTGCTCTCTCTTACACTGCTTCTGCATCCCAGTCTCTAACCTCTGCTCTCTGTAACAGTCTTCCTGTACTGCAGAATCCAACCTCTGCTCTCTGTAACGGTCTTTCTGCACCCCAGACTCCAATATCTGCTTTCTGTGTCAGTCCTTCTGCACCCCAGTCTCCAACCTCTGCTCTCTATAACAGTTCTACTGAACTCTGCTCTCTGTAAGATTCATTTGAACCCCAGTCTCCAAACTCTGCTCTCTTTTACAGTTCTTCTGCACACTAGTCCCTAACATCTGCTCTCTGAAACAGTCCTTCTGCAACTCAGTATGAAAACTCTGCTCTCTGCAATGATCCTTTTGCACCTCAGCCTCCTACCTCTGCTCTCTGTAAGACCCTTATGCAACCCAGTCTCCAAACTCAGCTCTCTGTAACAGTCCTTCTGCACAACAGTTTCCAACCTCAGCTCTCTGTAACAGGAATTCTGCAACCCAGTCTCGAAGCTATGCTCTTTGTAACAGTCCTTCTGCACCCCAGATTCCAACCGCTGCTCTCTGTAACAATCCTTATGCACCCCAGTCTTCTACTACTGCTCTCTTTAATATTCTTTCTGCACCTCAATCTCCAACCTCTGGTCTCTGCAAAGGTTCTTCTGCACACCTGTCTCCAACCTCTGCTCTCTGCAACAGTCCTTTTGCACCCCAGTCTCCAAACTCTTCTCTCTGCAACAATTCTTCTCCATCCCAGTCTCCAAACTCTGCTCTCTGCAACAGTCCTTCTGCACCCCAGTCTCTAAACTCTGCTCTCTTTAACAGTCCATCTGAAACCTAGTCTTCAACATCTGCTCTCTGTAAGGGTCCTTCTGCACCCCAGTCTCCACCCTCTGCTTTCTGTATCAGTCCTTCTGCACCCCAGTCTCCAACCTCTGCTCTCTGCAACAGTCTTTCTGCACCCTAGTTAGCAACATCTGATCTCTGCAACAAGCCTTCTGCATCCCAGACTCTAACCACTGCTCTCTGTAAAAGACATTCTGTACTGCAGTCCAACATCTGCTCTCTGTAACCTTCTTTCTTCACCACAAACTCTAATCTCTGCTTTCTCTATCAGTCCTTCTGCAAACCAGTCTCCAAACTCTGCTCTCTGTAGGAGTCCTACTGCACATCAGTCTCCAACCTCTTCTCTCTATAAGATCCTACTGCACCACAGTATCCAAACTCTGCTCTCTGTATCATGCCTTCTCTACCCCAGTCTCCAACCTATGCTTTCTGCAGTTGTCGAGCTGCAACCCAGTCTCAAACCTCTGTCCTCTGCAACAGTTTTTCTGCTCCCCAGTCTCCAAACCCTGCTCTCTGCAACAGTCATTCTCTACCGCAGTCTCGAAACTCTGCTCTCTGTAACATTCTTCTAAAAACCAGTATCCAAACTCTTCTTGCTGTAAAAGTACTTCTGAACCCAGTCTCCAAACTCTGCTCTCTGTAACAGTCCTTCTGCACCCAACTCTTCAACCTCTGCTCTCTGTAACAGTCCTTCAGCACCCCCAGTCTCCACCCTCTGCTCTCTGTAACAATTGTTCTGCACTCAAGTCTCCAACGTCTGCTCTCTGCAACAATCCTTCTTCACCCCAGTCTCCAAACTTTTTTCACTGGAAGATTTTTCTGCACCCCAGTTTCCAAACTCTTCTCTTGGTAACATTCCTTCTGCACCACAGTCTCTAAGGTCTACTCTCTGCAATGCTCCCTATGCAACCCAGTCTCCAACCTTGTTCTCTACAACAGTTCTTTGATACCGCAGTTTTTAACCTCTGTTCTCTGTAAGGTTCCTTCTGCACCCCATTATCCAAACATTGCTCTCTGTAACAGTCCTTCTGCACCTCACTCTGAAACCTCTGCTCTCTGCAACAGTCCTTCTGCACCCCAGTCTCCAAAATCTGCTTTCTGCAACAGTCCTTTTCCACCCCAGTCTCCAACTTCTGCTCTCTGTTACCGTCCTTCTGTACTTCAGTCTCCAACCTCTGCTCTCTGTAACAGTCTTTCTGCACCGCAGTCTCCAAGCTCTGCTTTCTGTATCAGTCCTTCTGCACCCCGGTCTCTAAACTCTGCTCTCTGTAACAGTCCTTCTGCACCTCAGACTCCAACCTCTGCTCTCTGCAACAGTCTCACTGTGCCCCAATCTCAAACCTCTGCTCTCTGCATCAGTCCTTCTGCACCTCAGTGTCCAAACTCTGCTCTCAGTATGAGCGTTCTGAAACCCAGTCTTAAACCTCTGCTATCTGCAATGGCCCATCTGCACCCCACTCTCCAAACTTTGTTCACCACAACAGTTATTCTGCACCCCAGTCTCCAACCTTTGCTCTCTGTAACAGTTCTTCTGTACCACAGTATCCAACCTCTGTTCTCTGTAAGGGTCCTTCTGCACCTCAGTCTGCAACCTCTGCTGTCTGCAACAGTCCTCCTGCACCCCAGTCTTAAACCTCTGTTCGCTGCAACAGTCCTTCTGCTGCCCAGTCTCCGAAATCTACTCTGTGCAATATTCTTTTTCCAACCCAATCTCCAACCTCTTCTCTCTTTAACAGTCCTTCTGTACTGCTGTCTCCAACCTCTTATCTCTGTAAGTGTTCTTCTGCACCCCAGTCTCCAAAGTCTGCTTTCTTTATAAGTCTCTCTGTACCCTGGTCTCTAAACTATGCTCTCTGTAAACATCCTTCTGCACCTCAGACTCCAACCTCTGCTCTCTGCAGCAGTCCTTCTGCACCTCAGTGTTCAAACTCTCCTCTTTGTATGTTACTCCTGAAATCCAGACTCCAACCTCTGCTATATGCAGTGGTCCTTCTGCACCCCAGTCTCCAACCTCTGTTCTCTACAACAGTTATTCTGCACCCCAGTCTCTAACATCTGCTCTCTGCAACAGTCTTTCTCCATCTCAGTCTCAAACTTTGCTCTCTGCAACAGTCCTTCTGCACACCAGTCAACAAGCTCTGCTTTCTGTATCAGTCCTTCTGCACCCCAGTCTCCAACCTCTGCTCTCTATAACAGTTCTCTGCACCTCACTCTCTATAACATTCCTTTTGCACCTCAGTCTCCAACCTCTGCTCTCTGTAAAAGTCCTTGTGTACCTCAGTCTCCAAACTCTGCTCTCCGTAAGATCCTTTTGCAACCCAGTCTTCAATCTCTGCTCTCTATAACTGTTTTTCTGTACCCCTGTCTCCAAGAACTGCTCTCTGTAATGGGACTTCTGCACCCCAATCTCCAACCTCTGCTCTCTGCAAGGGTCCTTCTGCACCTCAGTCTCCAAACTCTTCTCTCTGTAACAGTGCTTCTGCACCTCAGTATCCAACCTCTGCTCTCTTTAACATCCTCCTGCAACCCAGTATTAAAATTCTGCTCTCTGTAACGGTCCTTCTGCACACCAGTCTCCAAACTGTGCTCTCTGTAACAGGCCTTCTGCACCCCAGTCTCCTATGTATGCTCGCTGTAAGATCCTTCTGCACACCTGTCTCCAACCTCTGCTCTCTGTAACACTCCTCTGTACCACAGTCTCCAACTTCTGCTCTCTGTAAGGGTCCTTCTGCACCTCAGTCTCAGACTTCTTCTCTCTGCAACACTCCTTCTGCACCCCAGTCTCCTAAGTTTGGTCTCTGCTCAGTTTTTTTGCACCTCAGTCTTTAATCTGTGTTCTCTGTTAAAGTTCTTCTGCACTCCAGTCTCCGACCTGTGCTCTCAGTAAAAGCTTTTCTGCTCAACAGTCTCCAACCTCTGCTCTCTCTAACCATCCTTCTGAACCAAAGTCTCCAAATTCTGCTCTCTGAAACGATCCTTCTGCACCACAGTCTCCAAAGTCTGCTCTCTGTAACAGTCCTTCTGAACCCCAGTCTTCAAACTCTGCTTTCTCTAACCGTCATCTGCATCTCAGTCTCCATCCTCTACTCTATGCAATAGTACTTCTTCACCCAAGTCTCCAACATCTGCTCTCTGAAAAAGTCTTTCTAAACCCTAGTCTCCAACCTCTGCTCTGTGTTACAGTCCTTGTACAGCCCAGTCTCCATACTCTGCTCACCCCAAGGATCCTTCTGCACCCCAGTCTCCATCCTCTTTTCTCTGCAACTCTCCTTTTGCACCCCAGTTTCCAGGATTTGCTCTCTGCAACAGTCCTTCTCCACCCCAGTCTCCACCGTCTGCTCTCTGTAACAGTTCTTCTGGACCCCAATCTCCAAACTCTACTCTCTGTAACAGTCCTTCTACACCCTAGTCTAAAACCTCTGCTCTCTGCAAAAGTTTTTCTGCATCCCAGTCTCCAACCTCTTTTCTCTGTAACTATCCTTCTGCACCTCAGTCTCCAACCTCTGCTCTTTGCAAGGGTCCTTCTGCACCTCAGTCTTCAACCTCTACTCTCTGAAACAGTGCTTTTGCACTTCAGTCTCCAACCTCTGCTCTTTGTAAGATCCTTCTGCACTCCAGTCTCCAAACTCTGCTCTCTGTAAAAGGCCTTGGGCACCCCAGTCTCCAACCTCTGTTCTCTGTATCAGTCCATCTGCACTTCAGTCTCCAACCTCTGCTCTCTGCAACGATCCTTCTGCACCCCAGTCTCCAACCTCTGCTCCCTGAAAAAGTCCTTGTGCAACCCAGTCTCCAATATCTGCTCTCTGCAACAGTTCTTCTGTACCTCAGTCTGAAACATCTGCTCTCTGCAACAATCCCTCTGACCCCCAGTCTCAAACCTCTGCTCTCTGTAACAGTCTTTCTGTACCTCTGTCTCCTACCTCTGCTCTCTGTAAGATCCTTCTGAAAAGAAGTCTGCAAACTCTGCTCTCTGTAACAGTCCTTCTGCACCCCAGTCTCTAAACTCTGCTCTCTGTAACAGGCCTTATGCATCCCAGTCTCCAACATCTGCTCTCTCTAAGAGGCTTCTGCACGCCAGTCTTCAACCTCTACTCTCTTCAATGATCCATCTGCACCCCAGTCTCCTACCTCTGCTTTCTAAAACAGTCCTTCTGCACCCCAGTCGCCTACCTCTGCTCACTGTAAGATCCTTCTGCACACCAGTCTCCAACCCCTGCTCACTGAAACAGTCCTTCTGGAACCTAGTCTCTAAACACTGCTCTCTGCAACATTCCTTCTGCACCCAGTATCAAACATATGCTCTCTGTAAAAGTCTGTCTGCACCCCGGGATCCAACCTCTGCTCCCTGTAATGATCCTTATGCACCCCAGTCTCAAATATCCACTCTCTGTAACAGTCCTTCTGCCCCGCAGTCTCCAAACTCTTTTCTCTGTAAGATCTTTCTGAAACCCAGTCTCCAAGGTCTGCTATCTGTAACTGTCTTCTGCACCCCAGTCTTTAACCTCTGCTCTCTGCAATAGTCCTTCTGCACCTCAGTCTCCAAACTCTGCTGCAGGCTGCAAGGCGGGGGCCGCGTGAGCCTTAGCTCTGCTCCTGCCCGCTGCTGTTTTCACCTGCCGCCTTCCTGCTGGGCGCTTCCGTGGGTCGCTGTCAGTGCACACTGGCTTGTGATCCTGCAACCCGGCTGAGCACAAAAACACAAGCCAGTCAAACTGAAACAAAGTTTTATTTTGTGAGAGGCCGTGTGCGTCTAGCTAACAAGCCGGTCCGCACACACATGTCTCTCTACCGGACACTGGGGGCTCCACTTCCCCAGGAACACCCTCCTACCATCCTTCCCCAACCAATGGGAACTCTCTGGGAGTCTTGTAACTTGAGTTCCCAAATGGGCCTAGGTGAACAGTAGGAGTCCAATTTCCATATGAATGTAATACTTTTGCAGTGGCTCCTAGCATCTGCCCCCTTCTGTTTAATTAAGCAATGGCAATGTGGCTAGGGACCGTGCCTGGTAGGTTGTCCAATTTAACATGTGGTTCTTACCCGTCATGGGAGAACTTACTTTTACATGTCAGTTTCCTGTCTTAGGTTGAATCCACTGTAACCAGATCAACCTGTCACTGACTACCGGTCTAGCATAGCCATGCTTTTGGATAGGCCTAAGCACCGGGGGGGGGGTGAGGTTTTTGCCTCACCTCTGTTGGCCCCAAATTTAACCTTGGTGCCAGTGGGGGGGTGAGGTTCTTGCCTCACCTCTGTTGGCCCCCAAGTTTTAGACCATCACTAGTAGAAGGGAGGAAGATACAGAAATGTCACGACATCAAGTCAATTGATGGCTCCTTAGGAAGAACAGTAACACTGGTGACACAGCAGCTAAGATATTTCAGCACTACCATAATTCGCTGTATCAACAAATAGAGCACAATGCATACAGGTGATACATAGTCCAGGCAAGTTGTGTAAGCAGTTCAAAGTGGAGGAGTCTATCAATATGTCCATTTCCTCCCAAAGTAAATTAAGTCCTTGATTGAGCAATTCAAAGTGGAGGAGTCTGTCAATATGTCCATTTCCTCCCAAAGTAAATTAAGTCCTTGATTGAGCATACTTATTGAGTTATATTGATTGATGTATCAGTTTATACAGTTTACTGTGATAGCTATCATAGAAGTTGTAGTTTGGTTTTATCTTAGTCTTCACCGGCACTGGGATGGAGATGGGAATTCTGGCCATGGTGCTAAAGAGACATTATCCTGATCAGAATTATTAAATATAATGAAAAGGAAAGGTGAAAGTAAACAAACAGATCTGTTAACCACCTTTAAAAGCAAAATTTATAACAGCTGTTTACCTAATTTAAATTAAACCATATAAGTCACGTGATTTATTTTATTTTTTTTGATCCATTTATATCTATTTATACATGAGCGCTCCTTATAAATGAAATATGGACATACACACATACAGACATACAACAGAAAACAGTGCATACATAACATAGAACATATAAGACAATAGTAAATAAAGGCCTTGTAGCTATACCTAGGTGAAATCTCCATTGCAATGTTTAAAAACTTTACAGTTAAAAAAAATAAAACACATTCAAAAAATAAAACTGATCAGAAAGACATTAACCTAGGTTTGTATGAGCTCAAAAAGAAACATAAATAAATAAATAAATAAATAAAATAGAACTTTATGATGTGGGAAAAATGTAATAATAAAATAGATGTTGAAAAAGGCACCGTGGTAAATCACTGTTGTAGATGTAAGAATAGCCAAGCTGGAACTCTGGATATCAGCTGTTATGGATTTGAGTCAAATCATCTTCTTTTTCTGTAGAAATTGTTTTAGTTAATCTCTCTGGAATCCAAATTGGTTGCTGTTCCTCCTGTGGAAAAACACAGATGGAGCCCCGACTCCAGACTATTACTGGGTCCGGACCTTTCCATTGTCCTGTTAGAATATCTTTCCAAAGTACCTTAGGCTTATGTATATTTTTCGGATACATATGTCTTTCCGCAGCACTAAGTCCTGATGAATCCAAATTTAGGAAGTTTAGAGTAAAAAGGGTTATTTTAAGTTTATCTTTGGGGGATATATACCCTTTTCCAATTCCCTCCTTTTGTTTTAATAAGTACATTTTAATAGTTTGATGAGCTCTTTCAACTATGCCTTGTCCCTGTGAATTGTATGGGATTCCTGTTATATGAGTAATGCCAAATGATGAGCAAAATTGTTTAAAAGAGTTAGACGTATAACCAGGAACGTTATCAGTTTTTAACTGTTTAGGAACACCCACAGTGGCAAAATTTTGTAAGCAATGAGCTATAACATCTTTAGTTTTTTCTCCGGCATGAAGGGAGCCCATTAAAAATCCAGAAGAAGTATCAACTGTAACATGTAAATATTTTAATTTTCCAAATTCTGGCAAGTGTGTAACGTCCATCTGCCAAATATGGTTAGGTATCAGTCCTCTAGGATTGACTCCAAGATTAACTTGTGGTAAAAATGTCACACAATTTTGACATTGTTTTATTATATGTCTGGCTTGTTCCTTAGTTATTTTAAAACGTTTTTGTAAGGTATTAGCATTGACATGGAACCTTTTATGAAAATTTATAGCTTCTTCTATTGTGGAGAAAATATATATGTCATGTGTAGATTTATCTGCTAGTTCATTACCCAAACTAAGGGCTCCAGGCAACCCTGTATGTGCCCTGATATGTCCAATAAAGAATGGATCTTTTCTGTCCCAGATTAGAGTTTGTATAGCAGAAAACAAAGAGAAAACAGTAGAGGAAGGAGAAATCCTACCAGCATCTTCAAGGGATGCTATAGCATTAACTACATACTGGCTATCAGAGAATAAATTAAATACAGAATCTTTGAACATCATAAAAGCTTGTAATACTGCATTGAGCTCTACCTTTTGAGCTGATTGTTTGGGTACTAAAAATGTAAAAGTTTGATCAGGGGTAACTACCGCTGCTGTACCATTGTTTGACCCATCAGTGAATATATTTGGAGCATTCATGATAGGGGTTTTTTTTGGTCATTTTTGGAAAAACTACAGGATGCCTAGACCAAAAGGACAACAAGGGATTAGATGGCAAGTGATTATCAAATGAGACACTAGATTTACACATGATTATTGCCCAAGTATTCAACTCATTAGCTAACTCATCAATTTGATCCATAGTATATGGAGTAATAATTTTATTGGGAGAAATCCCAAACACTCCCTTCGCTGCTTTTATTCCTTTGAGTATTAATTGTCCTACAGCCTCAGGATATCTAGTAAGAATACTATTAGGGGAATACGATAAATGTATCCACAATAATGGACCTTCTTGCCAAAATACTCCTGTAGGAATATTTTTTGTTGGTAGTACAATAAATAATAAAGGCAAACTTATATCAATTCTATCCAAATTCATATTTTCCATATATGTTTCAATGATTTTTAATGCCTTTCTTGCTTCAGGCGTTAACATGCGGGGTGAATTTGGATCTGATGGACCTTTTAGAATATCAAATAAGGGTCCTAATTCTCCTGTTGGTATGCCTAGGTACGGCCTTATCCAGTTTATGTCTCCCAATAATTTTTGAAAGTCATTAAGTGATTTGAGTTGATCTATTTGTATTTGAATTTTTGGTGGATGGACCATGGTTGAGGATAATAAAACTCCTAAATAATTAATTGGAAAATTTAATTGTACTTTATCTATTGCTATGTCTAGATTATAATTTTTCAGTAAGTTTGTAAGTGTGGCATAACATTCTAGCAATGTGTTCTTATCTTTATGTGCTAATAACACATCATCCATATAGTGAAATATTTGTAGTTCAGGATTTTGATTTCTAAGTGGCTGGATTGCTTTATTAACATAAATTTGACACATAGTCGGGCTGTTCGCCATCCCCTGGGGTAAAACTTTCCACTCATATCTCTGATCAGGACCTTCATGATTTAGTGCAGGGATAGTAAATGCAAAATGTGGACTATCCTCGGGATGAATTGGAATTGAAAAGAAACATTCCTTAATATCTATAGTTAACACATGCCAGGTTTTTGGTAAAGCAGACAATTGGGGAATCCCTGATTGAGCAGGTCCCATAATAACCATCTCATTATTAATGGCTCTTAAACCTTGTAATAATCTCCATTTACCAGATTTCTTTTTAATGACAAAAATGGGAGTATTATGGGGAGATACGCAAGGTTGTAAATGTCCTTCCGCTAATTGTTGTTTGACCAGATCATGGGCTACTTGTATCTTTTCTTTAGTCAGGGGCCACTGAGGAACCCACACTGGTCTTTCTGATTTCCATGTAATTTTGATTGTCTCAGTGGCCCTTTTTGAAAACGCAATCCATGTTTATTTATTTCTTGATCTATTTGAATTGGTGCTGTCATATCTTGATCTTGTTTCCTTAATCCTTTTTCTTTTCTAAAGCCTTGTTTAGCCCTACTAGTGGGAGCGTTAGAATTGACGTTATTTGTTAATGTCAATCCTAATTGATCTAGGACATCTCGTCCCCATAAATTTATGGGAAGATGGTCCAATACATAGGGCTGTATAGTTCCTTCACATCCTTCAGGATCCCTCCAATCTAATACCATAGCACTTCTATGGGGGTTAGTTGCCACTTCTAGGCCTCGAAGCGTTTGAGTGGCTTGTTGCAATGGCCAGTGCTTTGGCCATTCCTGAAGAGATATGATGCTGAGGTCAGCACCTGTGTCCAGCAGCCCATTAAAATCATGTCTTTGAATATTTAATTTTAGCATTGGGCGAGAATCTAAATTTAAAGAAAGCATAGCCCAATCTACACCTGTAGAGCCTAATCCCTTGGAACCTCTTTCTACATTACAACTGGAAAATTCATCATGTAGGCTGGGTATTATTAATAACTGTGCTATTCTATCTCCTGATGAAATTACAAATATACCTCTTGGAGAACTGGCTATAATTTTTATTTCACCCTCATAATCAGGATCAATTACCCCAGGACTTATCATAAGTCTTTTTAGTGTAGAAGAACTGCGTCCTAATAATAAGCCTACTGTTCCTTGGGGAAGAGGTCCTTTTATTCCTGTGGGAATAATTTGAACTCCCATCTCTGGAGTTAATACTGCTCTGGCAGAGGCACAGATGTCCAACCCTGCGCTCCCTCTAGTTTGTCTGATGAGGGATCTAATGGATAATGCGTCCTGGGCACTACCTTGATGGTGCTGCTGGGTTCCTCCATTGCCCCGTATATTTGTGGCTTTGGGCCCCGGGGCATTGGGCCCTCCAATTTGTTTTTTGGCAATGGGGCCTGACACCTTTCTCCACGATATTGTGGGTAGACACTTGGTCTTTGTCCATTTTTTGATAACGGAATACCCTCTATGGTGGTTTGAGAACGGCATTCATTAGCCCAATGTCTCCCTCTATGGCATCGTGGGCAAATACCCGGGATTCTACTCCTTTGATTCCTAGCTTTGTTAAACCCTCCTCCTAGGGGCAATTTCTTTTAAAATGTCCTTTCTGATTGCAATTATAGCATGTTTTTGGCTTGGTATCTAAAGCCTGTTTTACTTCATCTGCCATGACTTGTCCTTGTTCATCAATGTCTCTACATAATTTAATATATGTGTTTAAATCTTCATGTTTCCACGGTCTAATGACCTCTTTGCAGCAATGATTTGCTTGGTCATAAGCCAGTCATTTTATAAAATGCATTGCCTGTTCTGTATTTTCAAATGTCTTAGAGGCTGTTTCAATAAGTCTAGCTACAAAGTCAGTGTAGGGCTCATTAACTACTTGTATTATCTTAGATAGTTGACCTTGTAAATCCCCTTGTCCCTTCAAAGTTTTCCATGCCTTAATTGCATTTATAGCGATCTGAGCGTATACGCCAGGATCATATCTAATCTGTTGCCTCTGACCCTCATAAGGTCCTCTTCCTAATAGCATTTGTATATCTCTTTCAGGGTAACCTGCTGCTGCATTTCGCCTAGCTGTCTCCCTGCAAAATTCCTCACTGGCAATTTTCCATAATAAATATTGTCCTCCATTTAGCACAGAGTGACACACGCTAGCCCAATCTTCTGGTGTTAAGTCCCAGCTAGTAATAGATTCGACCATTCTGACTGTAAAGGGAGCGGCAGGGCCGTAGGTTTGTACAGCTTTCTTTAATTGCTTTACTATTTTGAAATCTAAGGCACGGTAAACTCGTTCCCTTTCTTCTCCCCGCTCAACTACAGGGCATGCTAACTTTTGGGGTCCTGCCTCAGGATTCCGTTCATCACCTATGGAAACTGAGGGCTGCTCAGCTACAGGTGAAGCTGTTGGTTGAATTACGCCCTCTAGTGATGGAACGGAGTTAGTAGTAGCCTCCCTATCTGAGGGCTGTTTTTTCCCTAAGCTTGTCTTTTTCAAATTTTCTTCTGTCTGACTAGCTTGAGGGACCATTTCTTTTGCTTGACCTAATATGTTTTCTGCCATAGCCTGGACCTCTAACAATTTACTTAACAGTCTTTCAGTTTGTTTTTTACTAGATTCTAATCTACTATAAAGGTAACGTAACCCAATAAGGTAGGATAGAAGAAAGCCAAAACAGAATGAAACAGAAACGGAGAGGAGGAAAATGATTATATCAATTTTTTCTTTCTCAGGGATGAATAACATCAAACCTTTAGCCAACCATTTTTCCCAATTCGCCTGAAAAAATTGTAAGGCTAGAGAGCCTGAAATAAAAGCAGAATAAATCAAAACAAAAATAACCATTCTGTCGCCTTTCCTTAGGGGCGAGCGATATTACTCACCTTTAAATTTTGGGCGTTCCCTGTACAGGGACAGTCCTTCTGCCCCGCAGTCTCCAGACTCTTTTCTCTGTAAGATCCTTCTGAAACCCAGTCTCCAAGGTCTGCTACCTGTAACTGTCTTCTGCACCCCAGTCTTTAACCTCTGCTCTCTGCAATAGTCCTTCTGCACCTCAGTCTCCAAACTCTGCTTTCTGCAACAGTCCTTCTGAACCCAAGTCTCCAACCTCTGCTCTCTACAACATTCCTTCTGCACCCCAGTCTCCAAATTGTGCTCTCTGTAAAAGTCTTTCTGCACCTCAGTCTCCAAACTCTACTCTCTGTAACGATCCTTCTGCACCCCAGTCTCAAACCTCTGCTCTCTGAAACCACCCTTCGGCACCTCAGTCTCCAACCTCTGCTCTCTGCAACGATCCTTCTGCACCCCAGTCTCAAACCTCCTCTCGCTTCAACAGTCCTTTTGAACCCCAGTCTCCAACATCTGCTTTTTCCAACAGTTCTTCTGTACCTCAATCTGAAAACTCCGCTCTCTGTAATAATCCATTTGCAACCCAGTCTCCAAACTCTGCTCTCTGTAACAGTCCTTCTGTACCTCAATCTCCAATCTCTGCTCTATGCAACAGTCTTTCTTCGCACAAGTCTCCAACATCTGCTCTCTTAAACAGTCCTTCTACACCACAGTCTCCAACTCTGCTCTCTGAAACAGTCCTTCTACACTCCAGTCTCCATTCTCTGATCGCCCCAACTATTTTTCTGCACCCCAGTCTCCAAAGTCTGTTCTCTACTCAGTTCTTCTGCACCCCAGTCTCCAAGCTCTGCTCTCTATAACAGTCCTTCTGTACCAAAGTCTCCAACCTCTGTTCTCTGTAAGGGTCCTTATGCACCCCAGTATCCAACCTCTGCTTTCTGTATCAGTCATTTTGAACCACCGTCTCCAAACTCTGCCCTCTGTAACCCTCCGTCTGCAACTCAGTCTGCAACCTCTGCTCTTTGCAACAGTCCTTCTGCACCCTAGTCTCCAACCTTTGCTCTCTGCAACAGTCCTTTTGCACCCCAGTCTCTAACATCTGCTCTCTGCAACAGTCATCTCCACCCTAGTCTCCAAACTTTGCTCTCTGTAACAGTCCTTCTGTACTTCATTCTCAAACCTCTGCTCTCTGTAAGGGTACTTCTGCACCCGAGTCTTTAACCTCTGCTTTTTGTGTCAGTCCTTCTGCACCCCAGTCTCAAAACTCTTCTCTGTGTAACTGTCCTGCACTTTAGCCGCCAACCTCTGCTCTTTGCTACAGTCCTTCTGGACCCAAATCTCTAACCTCTACTCTCTGCAACAGTCTTTCTGCATCCCAGTCTAAAACCTCTGCTCTCTGTAACAATCCTTATGAACCTCAGTCTCCAACCTCTGCTCTCTGCACAAGTCCTTCTGCACCTCAGTCTCCAACCTCTACTCTCTGTAACAGTACTTCTGCGCCTTAATCTCCATCCTCTGCTCTCTTTAAGATCCTTCTGCAACCCAGTCTCCAATCTCTGCTCTCTGTAGCAGTCCTTCATCACCCAAGTCTCCAAATTCTGCTCTCTGTAACAGGCCTTCTGCACCCCAGTCTTCAACCTCTGCTCTCTATATCAGTCCATCTTCACCCCAGTCTCCAACGTCTGCTCTCTGCAACGATCCTTCTGCAACCCAGTCTCTAACCTCTGCTCCCTGCAACAGTCTTTTTGCAACCCAGTCTACAACATCTGCTCTCTGCCAAAGTTTTTCCTTACCTCAGTCTGAAAACTCTGCTCTACAATAATCCTTCTGCACCCCAGTTTCCAACCTCTGCTCTCTGTATCAATTCTTAAGCACCTCAGACTCCAACCTCTGCTTTAAGCAACAGTCATTCTTCACCACAGTCTGCAACATCTGCTCTCTGCAACATTCATTCTGCACCCCAGTATCAAACCATTGCTTTCTGTAAAATTCGTCATCACCCCAGTCTCTAACCTCTGCTTTCTGTAACAGTCCTTCTGCACCCCAGTTTTTAAACTCTTCTCCTTGCAACAGTCCTTCTGAACCTCAATCTCCAACCTCTTATTTCTGCAACAGTTCTTCTGCAAACTAATCTCCAACCTCTGCTCTTTGCAACATTTCTTCTGCACCCCAGTCTCCAACTTGTGCTCTCTGTAAAAGTCCTTCTGCACCCCAGTCTCCAAACTTTGCTCTCTGTATCTATCCTTCTGTATCCCAGTCTCAAACCTCTGCTCTCTACAACGATCCTTCTCTACCTCAGTCTCGAACCTCTCCTCTCTTCAACGATCCTTCTGAACCCCAGTCTGAAACCTCTGCTAGATGCAACTGACCTTGTGATTCCCAGTCTCCAACATCTGCTTTCTGCAACAGTTCTTCTGTACCTCCGTCTGAAATCTCTGGTCTCTGCAATCATCCATCTGCACCCCAGTCTCAAACCTCTTCTCTCTGTAACAGTCCTTCTGTAACTCAGTCTCCAATCACTGCTCTCTGCAACAGTCCTTCTACACCCCAGTCTCCATATTCTGATCGCCCCAAGGGTCCTTCTGCACACCAGTCTCCAAACTCTGTTCTCGACATCAGTTCTTATGCACCCCAGATTCCAAACTCTACTCTCTGAAACAGTCCTTCTGTACCACAGTCTCCAACCTCTGTTCTCTGTAAGGGTCCTTATGTACCCCAGTATCCAAACTCTGCTTTCTGTATCAGTCGTTTTGAACCACAGTCTCCAAACTCTGCCCTCTGTAACCGTCCTTCTGCAACTCAGTCTGCAACCTCTCCTCTATGCAACAGTCGTTCTGCACCCCAGACTCCATTCTCTGCTCTCTGCAACAGTCATTTTGCACCCCAGTCTCCAACATCTGCTCTCTACTACAGTCATTATCCACCCCAGTCTCCAACATCTGCTCTCTGCAACAGTCCTTCTACACCCCAGTCTCCATACTCTGCTCCCACCAACGATCCTTCTGCACTCCAGTCTCCAACGTCTGTTCTCTGCAAAAGTCCTTCTACACCCCAGTCTCCAACCTCTGCTCTCTGCAACAGTCCTTCTACACTTCAGTCTCCATACTGTGCTCTCCCCAACGATCCTTCAGCACCCCAGTCTCCAACTTCTACTTTCTACATCAGTTCTTTTGCACCGCAGTCTCCAACCTCTGCTCTCTATAACAGTCCTTCTGTACAGTAGTCTCAAACTTCTTTTCTCTGCAACGAAACTTCTACACCTCAGTCTCCAACATCTGCTCTCTGCAAAAGTCCTTCTGCACCTAAATCTGAAAATTTTGCTCTTTGCAACAATCCTTCTGCACCCCAGACTTCAACATCTGGTCTCTGTAACAGTCCTTCTGCACCTCAGTTTTCAAACTCTGCTCAATGTAAGATCCTTCTGAAACACAGTCTCCAAAATTTGCTCCCGTTAACCGTCCTTCTGCACCTCAGTCTCCAACCTCTGCTCTCTATAACAGTCGATCTACACCTCAGTCTTAAACCTCTTCTCTCAGCAGGATCCATCTGAATCCCAGTCTCAAGACACTGCTCTCTGTAACAATCCTCCTGCAACTCAGTCACCAAACTCTGCTGTTTGTAAGAACCTTCTGCCACTCAGTCCTTAACTCTGCATCTATAACAATCCTTCTGCACCCCAGTCTTCAACCTCTGCTCTCTGTAACAGGCCTTCTGCACCCTAGTCTCCAACCTCTTCTCTCTGCAACAATCATTCTACACCTCAGTCTCCAACATCTGCTCTCTGTAAGATCCTTCTGCAACCCAGTCTCCAGACTCTGCCCTCGCTAACAGACCTTCTGCACATTTTCTTTGAACTCTCCTCCTTTTAACAGGCCTTCTGCACCCCAGTCTCTAAATTCTGTTCTCTATAACAAGCCTTCTTCACCCCAGTCTCCAACCTGTGGTCTCTGCAACAGTCCTTCTGCACCTCAGTCTTAAAACGCTGTTCTCTGCTACGATCCTTTTGCACCACAGTCTCCAAACTATACTCTCTCTAACAGTCCTTCTGCACCTGGGTCCCCAACATCTGCTCTCTGTTAGATCCTTCTTCAATCCAGTCTCTAAACTCGGTAATCTATAGCAGTCTTTCTGGACCCCTTCTCCACACTCTGCTCTCTGTAACAGGCGTTCTGCACCCCAGTCTCCAACATCTGCTCTCTGTAACACTCTTTTTGATCCTCAGTATCAAACCTCTGCTCTCTGCAACGATCATTCTGCACCCTAGTCTCCAACATCTTCTCTCCTCAACAGTCCTTCTGAACCTCTGTCTCCAAATTCTGCTCTCTGCAACAGTCCTTCTTCACCCAAGGCTCCAACAGCTGCTCTCTGCAACAGTCCTTCTACACCCCAGTCTTCAACCTCTGCTCTCTGTAACAATTTTTCTGCACTGCAGTCTTCAACCTCTGCTCTCTGTAACATTCCTTCTTCCCCATATACTCCAACCTCTGCTCTCTGTTACAGTCTTTATATACCGCAGTCTCCAACATCTGCTCTCTATAACGGTCCCTCTGTATCCCAATTTACAACCTCTGCTTCCTGTAACAGTCCTTCTGCACCTCAGTCTGAACCCTCTGCTCTCTGCACTATCCTTCTGCACCCCAGTCTTCAATCACTGTTCTCTCTAACATTCGTCCTGCACCACAGTCACCAACCATTGCTCTCTGTATGATCCTACTGCAACCCAGCCTCAAAAGTCTGCTCTCTATAACAGTCTTTCTGCAACCCAGTCTCCAACCTCTGCTCTTTGTAACGGTCCTTCTGCACCCCAATCTCACACCTCTGTTTTCTGTATCATAATTCTTCACCCCAGTCTCAAACGTCTGCTCTCTGCAACAGTCCTTCTGCACCCCAGTCTCCAACCTCTGCTTTCAGCAACATTCCTTCTGCACCCCAGTCTCCAACCTGTGCTCTCTGTAACAGTTTTTCTGCATCGGAGTCTCCCACCTCTTCTTTCTGTAACGATCCTTCTGCAGCCCAGTCTCCACCTCTGCTCTCTTCAAGGATTCTTCTGCAACTCAATCTCCAATTTCTGCTCTCTTCAACGATCCTTCTGCACCCGAGTCTCCAACCTCTGCTCTCTATAACTGTTTTTCAGCACCTAAGACTCCAACCTCTGCTCTCTGCAAACGTCCTTCTGCACCCTTGTCTCCAACCTCTTCTCTCTGCAACAATCCTTATGCACTGCAGTCTCCAACATCTGCTCTCTGCAACTGTCTTTCTGCACCCCAGTTTCCAAAGTCTCCTCTCCTTAACACTCCTTCTGCAACGCAGTCTCCAACCTCTGTTCTCTGTAAGGTCGTTCTGCACCCCAGTTTCTAAACTCTGCTCTCTGCAACATTCCTTCTCCAACTCAGTCTAAAACCTCTGTTTCTTCCAGGGTCCTGCTGCAACCCAGTCTTCAACATCTGTTCTCTGCAACAGTCTTTCTACTCCCAAGACTCAAAACTCTGCTCTCTGTAACAGTCTTTCTGTACTGCAGTCTCCAACCTCTGCTCTCTGTAATAGTCCTTATACACCCCAGTCTCAAAACTCTGCTTTCTGTATAAGTTTTTCTGAACCATGATTTCCAACCTCTGCTCTCTGTAACAGTACTTTTGCACCTCTGTCTCAACCTCTGAAATCTGCAACCTTATTCTGCACCCCATTCTCTAACCTCTTCTCTCTGTAAAAGTCCTTCTGCACCCAATTCTCTAACCTCTGCTGTATGCAACAGTCCTTTTGTACCACAGTCTCCAACCTCTGCTCTCTGTACCGGTCCTTCTGCACCCCAGTCTCAAACATTTTCTCTCTGTAACATTCTTTCTGTACCTCAGTCAACAACCTCTGCATATGCGAAAGTTCTTCTGCACCCCAGTCTCCAAACTCTGCTCTTCTGAACCCCAGTTTCCAACATCTGCACTCTGAAACAGTTCTTCTATAAACCATTCTCCAACCCCTGCTCTCTGTAACAGTCCTCATGTATTGAAGTCTCCTAACTCTGCTCTCTGCAGCAGTCCTTCTAAACCCCAGTCTCCAACCTCTGCTTTCTGTATCAGTCCTTCTGAACCCCAGTCTCAAACCTCTGCTCTCTGTAACAGTCCTTATGCACCACAGTCTCCAAAATCTCCTCTCTGCAACAGTCCTTCTGCAAACAACTCTACAACACCTGCTTCCTGCAACAGTCCTTTTTCACCCAATTCTCCGACCTCTGCTATCTGCAGTAGTCCTTCTGCACCCCAGTCTCCAACCTCTGCTCTCTGTAAAAATCCTTCTGCACCTCTGTCTCCACCTCTGCTCTGTGCAATGTTCCTTCTGCACCTCAGTCTCCAACCTCTGTTCTCTTTAACAGTCGTTCTGCACACCAGTCTCAAACCACTGCTCTCTACAAAGATGCTTCCGCACCCCAGTCTCCAACCTCTGTAATTTCCCACATTTCTTCTGAACCTCAGTGTAAAAACTCAGATCTCTGCACCAATTTATCTGCACCCCAGTCTCTAAACTCTGCTCTCTGTAACAGTCCTGTTCTACCTCAGTCTCCAACATCTGCTCTCTGTAAGAACCTGCTGCAACCCTGTCTCCAAACTCTGCTCTCTGTAACAGTCGTTCTGAACCCCAGTCTCCAACCTCTGCTCTCTATAACAGTCCTTCTGCAACTCAGTCTCCAAACTCTGCTCTCTGTAACATTCCTTTTCTACCTTGTCTCCAACCTCTGCTCTCTGCAACAGTCTTTCTGCACGACAGTGTCCAACCTCTGTTCACGGCAACAATCCTTCTTCACTCCAGTCTACAAACTCTATTCTGGTTATCATTTCTTCTGCACCTCAGTCTCCAACCTCTGCTTTATGTAAGGTCTTTCTGCGACCCAGTCTTCAAACTCTGCTGTCTGTAACAGTCCTTCTGCACCCCAGTCTCAAACCTCTGCTCTGTGCAACAGTTCGTCTGCACCACAGTCTCCATCCTCTGCTCTCTGAAAGATTCTTCTGCACCTCAGTCTCTAAACTCTTATCTCTGTAACAGTCCTTCTTCACTCCAATCTCCAACCTCTGCTCACTGTAACAATCCTTCTGCACCTCAGTCTCCAACCTCTACTTTCTGCAAAAATCTTTCTGCACCCCAGTCTCCAACCATTGCTCTCAGTAACATTTATTCTGCACCTCAGTCTCCAACCTCTTCTCTATGTAAGATCCTTCTGCCACCCAGTCTCTAATCTCTGCTCTCTGTAACAGTCCTTTTGCACCCAAGTCTCTAACCTCTGCTCTGTGCAACAGTTCGTCTGTACCCGACTCTCCAAACTCTGCTCTCTGTATGATATTTCTGCACCCCAATTTCAAAACTCTGATCTCTGTAACAGTTCTTCTTCACCCCACTTTCAAACCTCTGTTCCCTGCAACAATCCTTCTGCACCCAAGTCTTTAACTTCTGCTCTCTGAAACACTTCTTCTGCACCCCAGTCTTTAAAATCTACTCTCTGAAACAGTCCTTCTGCATCCCATTCTCCAACCTCTACTCTCTGCTACAGTCCTTCTGTACCCTGGTCTCCAACCTCTGCTCTTTGTAACAGTCCTTATGTACTGCAGTCTCCAAACTCTGCTGTCTGTAAGGTTCATTCTCGACCCAAGTCTCCAACCTCTGCTTGCTGTATCAGTCTTTCTGCACTCCAGTCTCCAACCTCTGCTTTCTGTAACAGTCCTCTGCATCTCAGTCAACAAAATCTGCTCTCTATAACAGTCCTTCTGCACCCCAGTCTCCAAAGTGTGATCTCTGCAACAGTCCATCTACACTCCAGTCTTCAACGTCTGCTCTGTGTAACAGTCCTTCTGCAACCCAGTTTCCAATCTCTGCTCTCTGCAACGATCCTTCTGCATTTCAGTCTCCAACATCTGCTCTCTGCAACCGTCCTTCTACACCCAAGTCTCCAACCTCTGCTCTCTGCAATGATCCTTCTGCACAACAGTCTCCAACCTCTACTCTCTGCAATAATCCTACTGCACCCCAGTCGCCAACCTCTGCTCTCTGTAACAATCCTTCTGCACCACAGTCTCCAAACTCTGCTCTACGTAATATTCTTCTGCAACCCAGTCTCCAAACTCTGCTCTTTGTAACAGGCATTCTGCACCCCAGTCTCCAAACTCTGCTCTCTGTATCAGTCCTTCTTCACCCCAGTCTCCAAACTCTGCTCTTTTTAACATTCTTTCTGCATCTCAGTCTCCTACCACTGCTCTCTACAACAGTTCTTCTGCACACCAGTCTCCAACATCTGCACTCTGAAACAGTTCTTCTCCACTCCAGTCTCCAACCTCTGCTCTCTGTAAAAGTCCTCCTGTATTGCAGTCTCCAAATGCTGCTCTTTGTTATGGTCCTTCTGAACCTCAGTTTCCAACCTCTGCTTTCTGTATCAGTCCTTCTGCACCCCAGTCTCCAACCTCTTCTCTCTGCAACACTCCTTCTTCACCGCAGTCTCCAAATTCTACTCTCTGCAGAAGTAATTCTGCACCCAAGTCTCCAACACCTGATCCCTGCAACAGTCCTTCTGCCCCCCAGTCTCCAAACTCTGGTCATTTTAACAGTCCTTCTGCACCTCCATCTCCAAATTCTGCTCTCTGCAACAGTCCTCCTGCACCCAAGTCTCCAACCTCTGCTCTCTGCAAGAGTCCTTCTACACGCCAGTCTTCAACCTCTGCTCCGTGTAACAGTCATTCTGCACCCCAGTCTCCAACCTCTGCTCTTTGTAACAGTCCTTCTGCACCATATTCTCCGACCTCTGCTTTTTGTTACAGTCTTTGTATACCGCAGTCTCCAACCTCTGTTCTCTGTAATGGTCCTTCTGCACCCTAATTTCTAACCTCTGCTTTCTGTAACAATCCTTGTGTACCTCAGTCACCAAACTCTGCTCTCTGTAACAGTCCTTCTGCACCTCAGTCTAAAACCTCTGCTCTCTGCACGATCCTTCTGAACCCCAGTCTCCAAACACTGCTCTCTGTAACTGTCGTCCTGCACCTCAGTCACCAAACTCTGCTCTCTGTAAGATCCTTCTGCAACCCAGCCTCAAAACTCTGCTCTCTATAACAGTCGTTCTGCAACCCAGTCTCCAAACTCTGCTCTCTGTAGCAGGACTTTGCACCCTAGTCTCTAAACTCTGCTCTCTGAAACAGTTCTTCTGCATGCCAGATTCCAACCTCTGCTTCCTGTAACGGTCCTTCTGAACCCCAGTCTCCCACCTCAGCTTTCGGTATCATAATTCTTTACCCCAGTCTGTAACGTCTTCTCTGTGTAACAGTCCTTTTGCATCTCAGTCTCCAAACTCTGTTCTCTACAACAGACATTCTGCAACCCAGTCTCCAACCTCTTATCTCTACAACAGTCCTTCTGCACCCCAGTCTTCAACCTCTGCTCGCTGCACCAATCCTTCTCCATCCCAGTCTCCAAGTTCTGCTCTCTGGAACACTCTTTCTGCACCCCAGTCTCTAACATCTGCTCTCTGAAAAAGTCCTTCTGCACCTCAGTCTGAAAAATCTGCTCTCTGCAACAATCATTCTGCAACCCAGTCTCCAACCTCTGCTCTCTGTAGCAGTCTTTCTAAACCTCAGTCTCCAAACTCTGCTCTCTATAATATCCTTCTGCACACCAGTCTCCAAACTGTGATATCTGTAACAGGCCTTCAGCACAACAGTCTCCAAACTCTGTTCCCTGAAAGAAAACTTCTGCATGCCATTCTTTAAGTTCTGCTCTCTAAAAGAGTCCTTCTGCACTCCTGCACTCCACTCTAGAACATCTGCTCTTTGCAACAGTTCTTCTGCACCTAAGTCTGAAAACTCTGCTCTCTGCAACAATCATTCTGCAACCCAGTCTCCAAACTCTCCTCTCTGTAACAGTCATTCTGCACCTCAGTCTCCATACTCTGATCTCTATAATATCCTTCTGCAGACCAGTCTACAAACTGTGCTATCTGTAACAGTCTTTCTGCACCCCAGGCTCCAACCTCGGCTCTCTGTAACAGGCTTTCAGCACCCCAGTCTCCAATCTCTGCTCTCTGTAACAGGCCTTCTTCACCCCAGTCTCCAACCTCTGCTCTCTGTAACAAACCTTCTGCACTTAAGTCTCATAACTCTGCTCTCTGCAACGGTTCTTCTGCACACCAGTCTCCAACCACTGTTCTCTGCAACAGTTCTTCTGCACCCCAGTCTCCAACCTCTGCTCTCTGTAACAGTCCTTCTATACCTCAGTCTCCAAACTCTGCTCTCTGTAACGGTCCTTCTTCACCCCAGTCTCCAAACTCTGCTTTGTGTATCAGTCGTTCAGCAACCCAGAACCCAAACTCTGCTCTCTGTAAGAGTCCTTCTGCACCTCAGTCTCCAACCTCTGCTCTCTATAACAGTCCTTCTGCACCCCAGTCTAAAATCTATGCTCTCTGAAACATTTTTTCTGCACCCCAGTATCCAACCTATGCTCTCTATAACTGTCCTTCTGCACCCCAGTATCCAACCTCTGCTATCTGTAAGATCCTTCTGCACCTCAGTCTTCAACCTATGCTCTCTGAAACGATAATTCTGCACCCCAGTCTTCAAACTCTGTTCTCTGTAACAGTCCTTCTGAACCTCAGTCTCTAACCTCTGTTCTCTGTAACAATCTTTCTGCAACTCAATTTCCAAACTCTGGTCTCTGTAACAGTCCATCTGCAACTCAGTATCCAACCTCTTCTCTCTGTAATGATCCTTCTGCACCTCAGTCTCCAACCAGTGCTCTCTTTAACAGGCCTTCTGTACTGCACTCTCCAACCTCTGATCTCTGTAACTGTTCTTCTGCACCCCTATCTCCAAACTCTGCTCTCTGTAACAGTCTATCTGCACCCAAGTCTCAAACCTCTACTCTCTGTAAAATTCTTCTACACACAAGTCTCCAAATTCTGGTATCTGCAACAGTCCCTCTGAAGCTCAGTCTGAAAACTCTTCTCTCGGAAACGATCCTTCTGCAACCCAGTCTCCAACCTCCGCTCTCTGTAACAGTAATTCTGCACCTCAGTCTCCAAACTCTGTTCGCTGTAAGATCCTTCTGAAATTCAGTCTCCAAAATCTGCTCTCTGTACCAGTCCTTATGCACCCCAGTCTAAAACCTCTGCTCTCTGTAACAAGCCTTCTGTACCCCAGTCTCCAAACTCTGCTCTCTCTAACAGGCCTTTTCCTCCCCAGTCTCCAACCAATTCTCTCTGCAATGATCCTTCTGCACCCCAGTCTCCAAACTCTGCTCTCTGTAACAGTCCTTCTTCACCACAGTCTCCAACCTATGCTCTCTGTAACAGTCCTTCTGTACTGCAGTCTCCAATCTCTGCTCTCTCTAACGGTCATTCTGCACGCCAGTCTTTCACCTCTGCTTTCTGTATCAGTCCTCTGCACCCTAGTCTCCAACCTCTGCTCTGTGTAACTTTTCTTCAGCACCTAAGTCTCCACCCTCTCTTCTCTGTATCAGTCCTTCTACATCCCAGTCTCCAAACTCTGCTCTCTACAACGATCCTTTTGCACCCCAGTCTCCAACCTCTGCTCTCTGCAAAAGTCCTTCTGCACCCTAGTATCCAAAATTTGATCCCTGCAACAGTCTTTCTATACACCAGTCTCCATAATCTGCTCTCTGCAAAGATCTTTCTGCACCCCAGTTTGCAACCTCAGCTCTCTGCAACAATCCTTGTTCACCCAAGTCTCTTAACTTTGCTCTATATAAGATCCTACTGTACCCCAGTTTCCAAACACTGCTCTCTGTAACATTCCTTCTTCACACCAGTCTCCAATATCTGCTTTCTGCAATGGTCTCTCTCCACCCCAGTCTCAGACCTTGTTCTCTACAACGGTTATTTTGTAATGCAGTTTTCAACCTCTGTTCTCTGTGAGGGTCCTCCTGCAACAAATCTATAAACTCTGCTTTCTCTTTCAGTCCTTCAGCACCACAGTCTCCAAACTCTGCTCTCTGTAACAGTCCTTCTGCACCTCACTCTGCAACACCTGCTCTCTGCAACAGTCCTTCTGCACCCCAGTCTTCAACCTCTGCTCTCTGCAATAGTCCTTCTATACCCTAATCTTCAACCTCTGCTCTCTGCAACATTCCTTCTGCACCCAACTCTCCAACCTCTGCTCTCAGAAAAAGTCCTTCTGCACCCCAGACTCCAAACTGTGCTCTCTGTAAGATCCTTCTGCACACCAGTCTCCAACCTCTGCTCACTGTAACAGTCCTTCTGCAACCCAGTCTCCAACCTCTGCTCTCTGCAAGATCATTCTGCACCCTGTCTCCAACCTCTGCTCGCTGCATCAGTTTTCGTGCACCCAGTCTCCAACATCTGCTCTCTGCAACAGTTTTTTTTGTACCTCAGTCTAAAAACTCTGCTCTGCAACAATCCTTCTGCACCCCAGTCTCCAACCTCTGCTTTCTGTAACAGTCCTTCTGTACCTCAGTCTTCAATCTCTGCTTTTCTGTAAGACCCTTCTGAAACCCAGTCTGTAAACTCTGCTCATTGTAACAGTGCTTCTGCACCTTAGTCTCCAACATTTGCTCCTGTCATAGGCCTTCTTCACCCCATCTCCAACCGCTGCTCTCTTTAGATGCCTCTTGCACCCCAGTCTCCAAAGTCTGCTGTCTTCAAAAGTCCTTCTGCACCCCAGTCTCCAACCTGTGCTCTCTGTAACAGTACTTCTGCTCTCAGTCTCCAACCTCTGCTCTTTATAACACTACTTCTGTACCGGAGTCTCCAACATCTGTTCTCAGCAACAGTACTTTTTCACCCGAGTCTCCAAACTCTTCTCTCTGTAACACTCCTTCTGTACCAGAGTCTCCAACGTCTGCTCTCTGTAACGGTTCTTATGCACCCCAGTCTCCAACATCTGCTTTCTCTATAAGTCCTTCTGCCACCCAGTCTTTAACCTCTGCTCTCTTTAACAGTCCTTCTACACCTCAGTCTCCAACCTCTGCTCTCTGCCCAATTCCTATTGCACCCAGTCTCCAACCTGTGCTCTCTGTAACAGTACTTCTGCTCCCCAGTCTCCAACCTCTGCTCTCTGTAACACTCTTCTGTACCGGAGTCTCCAACATCTGTTCTCAGCAACAGTGCTTTTGCACCCGAGTCTCAAAACTCTGCTCTCTGTAACATTCTTTCTGTACCGGAGTCTCCAACGTCTGCTCTCTGTAAACGGTTCTTATGCACCCCACTCTCCAAATCTGCTTTCTCTATAAGTCCTTCTACACCGCAGTCTTTAACCTCTGCTCTCTTTAACAGTCCTTCTGCACCCCAGTCTCCAACATCTGCTCGCTGTTAAAGGCCTTCTGCACCCAGTTTTCAAACTCTTCTCTCTGTAACAGGTTTTCTGTGTCTCTGTCTCCCAAAGTCTTCTCTCTGCAATGATCCTCCTCCAACCCAGTATCCAACCTCTGCTCTGTGCAAAAGTTCGTGTGCACCCCAGTCACCAAACTCTGCTCTCTGTAACAGGCCTTCTGCACCCCAGTCTCCAACCTCTGCTTTCTGTAAGAATTCTTCTACACCTTAGTCTCCATGATCTGCTCTCTTCAACCGTCCTTCTGCCCCGCAGTCTCCAACCTCTGTTGTCTGCAACAGTCAATCCGCAACTTAGACTTCCAAGTCTGCTCTCTGCAACATTCCTTCTGCACCCCAGTCTTTAACATCTGTTCAATGCAACAGTTTCTTCTGCACCCCAGTCTCCAACATCTACTCTCTGAAACAGTCCTTCTCCACCCCAGTCTCCAAAACTCTGCAATCGGTAACAGTCTTCTGTACTGCACACTCCAACCTCTGCTCTCTGTAATGGTCCTTCTGCAACCCAGTCTCCAACCTCTGCTTTCTGTATCAGTTTTTTTGCACCCAGTCTCCAGCCTCTGCTCTCTCTACAGTCCTTCTGGATCTCAGTCCTCCTACCTATGCTCTCTGCAAAAGTCCTTCAGCACCCCAGTATCCAACTTCTCGTCCCTACAACAGTCCATCTACACCCCAGTCTCCAAACTCTGCTATCTGCAACATTCCTTTTGCACCCCAGTCCTCCAAACTATGCTCTCTGTAAAAATCCTACTGCATCTCAGTCTCCAACCTCTACTCTCTTAAACAGTCCTTCTCCAACTCAGTCTCCAATGTCTGCTCTCTGTGAGATCCTTCTGGAACCCAGTCTCCAAACTATGCTCTCTGTAAAAATCCTACTGCATCTCAGTCTCCAACCTCTAACTCTCTTAAACAGTCCTTCTCCAACTCAGTCTCCAATGTCTGCTCTCTGTGAGATCCTTCTGCAACCCAGTCTCCAATCTCTGCCCCCTTTAACATTTTTTCTGCACCCCTTATCAAAATTCTAATCTCCGTAAAAGGCCTTCTACACCCCAGTCTCAAAAGTCTGTTTCTATAACAATCCTTCTGCACCCCAGTATCCTAAACTCTGCTCTCTACAAGGATTCTTCAGCACCGTAGTCCCCACCCTCTGCACTCTGCAACAGTCCGTCTGCATCCCAGTTTCCAACATGTGCTGTCTGGCAACAGTCCTTCTGCACCTCAGTCTTAAAACTCTGTTCTCTGCAACGATCCTTCTGCAACTCAGTCTCCAACCTCTACTCTCTGTAACAGTCCTTCTACACCTCAGTCTCCAACATCTGCTCTCTGTACAAGTTCTGCTACACCTCGGTCTACAATCTCTGCTCTTCGTAAGATACTTCTGCAACTTGTCTAAAAACTCTGCTCTCTGTAACAGTTCTTCTGCACCCCAGTCTTCCAAACTCTGCTCTCTGTAACAGACCATTTGCACCCCAATCCTCCAACCCTCTACTCTCTGTAACAGTGTTTTTGCAACTCAGTCTCCAACCTCTGGTTCTCTGCAACGGTCCTTCTGCACCTAAGACTCCAGCTCTACTCTCTGTAAAAGTCCTTCTGTACCCCAGTCTTAAACCTCTGCTGTCTGCAACGATTTTTTCTGCACCCCATTCTCCAATGTCTACTCTCTGCAAAACTCCTTCTGCACCCCAGTCTCCAACCTCTGCTCTCTACAACGATTCTCTGCACGCCTGTCTCCAACGTCACCACTCCTCAACAGTCCTTATGCCTGCCTGTCTCCAACCTCTGCTTTCTGTCAGAACCTTCTGCACACCCAGTTTAAACTCTGCTTTCTATAACATTCCTAATACACCCCAGTCTCCAACCTAAGAATTCTGCACCGATCCTGCTGCACCCCAGTCTCCAAACTCTGCTCTCTTTAACATTCTTTCTGCCATCTCAGTCTCCTACCACTGCTCTCCTGCAACAGTTCTTCTGCACACCAGTCTCCAACATCTGCACTCTGAAACAGTTCTTCTCCACTCCAGTCTCCAACCTCTGCTCTCTGTAACAGTCCTCCTGTATTACTGTCTCCAAACTTTCCTTTCTGTAACGGGTCCGTTTGCACCCCAGTCTCCAACCTCTGCTTTCTGTAATCAGTCCTTCTGCACCCCAGTGTTTAACCTCTTCTCTCTTTTACAGTCTTTCTGCTCCTCAGCCTCCAAACTCACCTCTCTTCAACAGTCCTTCTGCACCCAAGTCTCCAACACCTGCTACCTGGAAACAGTCGTTCTACACCCCAGTCTCCAACCTCCTGCTATCTGCAACAGTCTTTCTGCACCCCAGTCTCTTACTTTGCTATCTGTAACAATCCTTCTGCACCTCAGTCTCCAACCTCTACTCTCTGCAATGGTCTTTTACACCTCAGTCTGCAAACTCTACTCTCTGTAACATTTCTTCTGCACCTCAGTCTTCCACCTCTGATCTCTGTAAGATCCTTCTGCAACCCAGTCTCCAAACTCTGCCTTCTGCATAGATCCTTCAGCACCCCAGATTTCAAACTCTGCTCTTTGTAACAGTCTAGTTGCACCTCAGTCTTCAAACTTTTCTTTCTGTAAGATGCATCTGCAACCCTGTCTCCATACTATGCTCTTTTGAAACTGTCCTTCTTAACCCCAGTCTCCAAACTTTGCTCTCAGCAACAGTCCTTCTTAAACCCCAGTCTCCCAACCTCTGCTCTCTGAAACAGTACTTCTGCACCACAGTCTCCAACATCTGTTCTCTTAAACAAACCTTCTTATCCTCAGTTCCCAAACACTGATCTCTGCAATGGTCCTTTTGCAAACAGTCTCCAACCTCTGCTCTCTGCAACGATCCTTCTGCACCCAGTCTCCAGCATCTGCTCTCTGCAAAAGTCCTTCTTTACCTCAGTTTGAGAACTCTTCTCTTTGCAACAATCCTTGTGCCCCCAGTATCCAAACTGTGCTTTCTGTAACAGTAATTCTGCACCTCAGTCTCCAACCTCTTCTGTCTGTACAGTCCTTCTGCACCCCCGTATCCAACCTCTGCTCTCTGTAAAATTCTTCTGCACCCCAGTTTCCAAACTCTGCTCTCTGTAACATTCCTTCTGGTCCCCAGTCTCCAAACTCTGCTCTCTGTAACAGTTTTCTGCTTTCCAGTCTCCAACCTCTGCTCTCTTTAACAGTTCTTCTGTACCGCAGTCTCCAACTATGCTCTTTGTAACAGTCTTTCTGTACACAGTCTCCAGACTCTGCTCTCTGCAACGGTCCTTCTGCACCCATTCTCCATCCTATGGTGTCTGCAAGGGTCCTTCAGCACCGCAGTCCTCAAACCTCTGCTCTCTGCAACAATCCTTCTGCACCAGAGTCTCCAAATTCTGCTCTCTGCAAACAGTTCTTCTGCACCCCAGTCTCCAACATCTACTCTCTGAAACAGTCCTTCTCCACCCGAGGTCTCCAACCTCTGCTCTCTGTCACAGTCCTTTCTATACTGCAATCTCCAACCTCTGCTCTCTATAATGGTCCTTCTGCACCCCAGTCCTCCAACCTCTGCTGTCTGTAACAGTTTTTTCTGCACCTCAGTCTCCAGCTTCTGCTCCTCTGCAACAGTCCTTCTTGCACCCCAGTCTCCCAACTCTGCTCTCAATAACAATCTTTCTGTACCTCAGTCTGCAACCTCTACTCTCTGTTACAGTCCTTTCTGCATCTCCGTCTCTGACCTGTGCTCTCTGCAACAGTCCTTCTGCACCGCTGTCTCAAATTCTGGTCCCTACAAGAGTCCTTCTTCACCTCAGTTCCAAACTCTGATCTCTCCAATGGTACTTTTAACCCCTGTCTCCAAACCTCTGCTCTCTGTAAAAATCTCTTGCACCCAAGTCTCCAACACTTGCTCTCTGCAACGATCCATCTGCCACCCCAGTCTCCCAACAACTGCTCTCTGCAAAAATCCTTCTGCACCTCAGTCTGAAAACTCTGCTCTCAGCAACAATCCTTGTGCACCCCAGTCTCCAAACTCTGTTCTATGTAACACTCCTTCTGCACGTCAGTCTCCAACCTCTGCTCTCTGAAAGATCCTTCTACTACCCAGTCTCCAAACTCTGCTCCCTGTAACAGTCCTTATGCCTTTCAATCTCCAACGTGTTCTCACTTTAACAGGCATTCTGACCCAAATATCCAACCTCTGCTCTGTGAAACAGTCCTTCTGCACCCCCAGTCTCCAAACTCTGTTCTCCACAACAGTTCTTCTTACTACAGTCTTCAACCTCTGTTCTCTGTAAGGTCCTTCTTCACCCCAGTCTCCAACCTATCCGTTCTTTATCAGTCCTTCTGCACTACATTTCTGCAAACTCTGCTCTGTGGTTACAGTCCTTCTGCACCTTCACTCTGCAACCTCTTCTCTCTGCAACAGTCCTTATGCACCCAGTCTTCAACCTTGCTCTCTGCAACACTCTTTCTGCACCCCAGTCTCCAAAATCTGCTCTCTGCGACAGTCCTTCTATATTGCAGTCTCCAACCCCTGCTCTCGATAACGGTCCTTCTGCACCCCAGTCTCCAAAACTCTGCTTTCTGTATCAGTTTTACTGAACCAGAGTCTCCAGCCCCCACGCTCTGTAACTTTTCTTCAGCACCTCAGGCTTCAACCTCTTGCTCTCTTTTAAGATCCTTTTGAAACCCAGTCTCCAAACTCTGCTTTCTGCAATGGTCCTTCTGCACCCCAATCTCCAACCTCTGTTCTCTATAACAGTTATTCTGCACCCCAGTCTCCAAACCCTACTCTCTTTTATGGTCCTTCTGCACCGTAGTCTCCACACTCTGCTTTCTGTATCAGTTCTTTTGCACCCCAATTTCCAACCTCTGCTCTCTTTAAAAGTCCTTCTGCACCTCAGTCTCCAACCTCTGCTCACTTCAACAGTCCTTATACACCCAAGTCTCCAACCTCTCCTCTCTGCAAATGATCCTTCTGCACCCAGTCTCCAAAGTGCTCTCTGCATCAGTCTTTCTGCACCACAGTCTGCAACCTCTGGTCTCTATAAGATTCCTTCTGCAACCCAGTTTTCCAAACTCTACTCTCTGTGACATTCCTTCTGCACCCCAGTCTCCAACCTCTGCTATCTGCAACAGACCTTCTGCACCTCAGTCTCCAAATTCTGGTCTCTGCAACAGTTTTTCTTCACCCAAGTCTCCAACACCTGCTACCTGAACAATCCTTCTTCATCCAAGTCTCCAACCTCTGCTCTGTGTAACAGTCCTTCTGCCCACCAGTGTTCAACCTCTGCTCTCCTCAATGTCCTTCTACATCCAAGTCTCCAACATCTCCTCTCTGCAACAGTCCTTCTGCACCCAAGACTCCAACATCTGCTCTCTGCAACAGTTCTTCTGCGACTCAGTCTGGAAACTCTGTTGTCTGCAATGATCCTTCTGCACCCCAGTCTCAACCTCTGCTCTTTTTAACAGTCTTGCTGCACCTCGGTCTACAATATCTGCACCCCAGTCTCCAACCTCTGCTCTGTGCAACAGTTCCTCTCCACCCCAGTCTCCAAACTCTGCTCTCTGAAAGATCCTTCTGCACCCCAGTCTCCAAACTCTGATCTCTGTCAAAGTCCTTCTTCAACCCAGTCTCTAATCTCTGCTCTCTGTACAGTCTTTCTGTACCGAAGTCTCTAAATTCTGCTTATGTAAGATCCTTTTGCACCCCAGTATCCAAACTCTGCTCTCTGAAACATTCCTTCTCCACCCAAGTCTCTAACCTCTGCTCTCTGCACGGTCCTTCTGCACCCAGTTTCCAACCTCTTCTTACTGTATCAGTCCTTCTGCACCACAGTCTCAAATTCTGCTCTCTGTAACAGTACTTCTGCACCTCAGTCTCCAAACTCTGCTCTCTGCAACAGTCCCTTCTGTACCCTAGTCTCCAACTTCTGCTCTCTGTAATAGTCCTTCTATACTGCAGTCTCCAACCTCTGCTCTATATAAGGTTCATTCGGGACCTAAGTCTCCAAACTCTGCTTTTCTGTATAAGTCCTTCGGCACCCCAGCCTTCAAGCGCTAATCTCTGTAACAATCTTTCTGCATCTCAGTCTCAAACATCTGCTCTCTGTAATAGTCCTTCTGCACCCCAGTCTCTAAACTTTCTTCTCTGCAACAGTCCTTCTACACCCCAGTCTACAACCTCTCCTTGTTTAACAGTCCTTCATGCATAGCACTCTTCAACATCTGCTCTCTGCAACCGTCCTTCTGCACTCAAGTCTTCAAACTCTACTCTCAGCAACGGTCCTTTTGCACCCCAGTCTCCAACCTCGGCTCTCTGCAACAATTCTTCTACAACCCCAATCTCCAACCTCTACTCTCTGCAACAGTCCTTTTGCACCCCAGTCTCCAACATCTCATCTCTGCAACAGTTCTTCTTCACCCCAGTCTCCAACCTCTTCTCTCTGTAAAAGTCCTTCTGTACTGTAGTTTCCAAAAACTTCTCTCAGTAACGGTAATTCTGCACCCCTGTCTCAAACCTCTGCTTTCTGTATCAGTCCTTCTGCACTCAAGACTACAACCTCTGCTCTCTGTAGCAGTCTTTCTGCACCTCAGTCTCCAAATTCTGCTCTCTACAACAGTTCTTCTGAATCCTAGTCTGCAACCTCTGCTTTCTGCAACAGTCTTTCTACACCCAAGTCTCCAACATCTGCTCTCTGCAACAATCCTTCTGCACCTCAGTCTCCAAACTCTGCTCTCTGCAACGGTCTCTCTGCACCTCAGTCTTCTACATCTACTCTCTGTAACAGTCCTTCTGCACTTCAGTCTCAAACGTCTGCTCTGTGTATGTTCCTTATGAAAACCAGTCTCAAAACTCTGCTCTCTGTAACAGGCCTTCTGCACCCAACTCTCCAACCTCTGCTCTCTGTAACAGTTCTTTGGCACCCCAGTCTCCACACTCTGCTCTCTGCAACGATCCTTATGCACTCAAGTCTCCAAACTGTGCTCTCTGTAACAGTCCTCCTGCAACTCAGTCTCCAAATTCTGCTCTCTGCAACAGTCAGTCTGCACCCCAATCTCCAACAGTCCTTCTACAACCAAGTCTCCAATATCTGCTCTCTGCAACAGTCCTTCTGCACCTCAGGCTCCACACTCTGCTCTCTGCAACGGTCTCTCTGCACCCCAGTTTCCAAACTATTGTCTCTGTAAGATCATACTGCACCTCAGTTTCCAAACTCTTCCTTCTGTAACATTTCTTCTGCACCCCAGTCTCAAAACCCTGCTCTCTGCAATTGTCCCTCTGCACCCCAGTCTTTAACCTCTGTTCTCTACAACAGTTCTTCTGTACAAGAGCCTTCCACCTTTATTCTCTGTAAGGGTCTTTCTTCACCCCAGTCTCCAACCTCTGCTTTCTGTATCTGTCCTTCTGCAACACAGTCTTCAAACTCTGCTTTCTGAAAATGTATTTCTGCAACTCACTCTGAAACTTCTTCTCTCTGCAACAGTCCTTCCACACCCCAGTCTCCAAAATATGCTCTCTGTAGCAGTCATTTTTCACCGCAGTCTCCAACCTCTGCTCTCTGTAACAGTCCTTCTATACTGCAGTTTCCAACCTCTGCTCTCTCTAATGGTCCTTCTGCACCCCAGTCTCCAAACTCTGCTTTCTTTATCAGTCCTCCTGTACCCCGGTCTCTAAACTCTGCTCTCTGTAACAGTCCTTCTGCACCTCAGACTCCAACCTCTGCTCTCTTCAACAGTACTTCTGCACCCTAATCTCCAACCTCTGCTCTCTGCAACAGTCCTTCTGCACCTCAGTGTCCAAACTCTGCTCTCTGTAAGAACCTTCTGAAACGCAGTCTCCAACCACTGCTTTCTGCAATGGTCCTTCTGCACCCCAGTCTCGAACCTCTGCTCTCTGTAAAAGTCCTTCTGTACCGCAGTTTAAAACCTCTATTTTCTTTAAAGGTGCTTCTGCACCCCAGTCTCCAACCTCTGCTTTCTTTATCAGTCCTACTGCCACACATTCTCTAAACTCTGTTCTCTGTAAGAGTTCTTCTTCAACTCATTCTGTAATCTCTGCTCTCTAACACAGTCCTTCTGCACCCCAGTCTGCAATCTCTGCTCTCTAACACAGTCCCTCTGCACCCCAGTCTGCAACACCTACTCTCTGAAACAGTTCTTCTCCACCCCAGTCTCCAACCTTTGCTCTCGGCAACAGTCCTTCTGGACGCCAATCTCCAACCTCTACTCTCTGCAACATTCCTTCTGCACCCTAGTCTCCCAACTCTGCTCTCTGTAACAGGCCTTCTGCACCTCAGTCTAACACCTCTGCTCTCTTTAACAGTCCTTCTGCACCTCAGTCTGAAAATTCTGCTCTCTGCAACCATCCTTCTAAACCACAGACTCCAACCTCTACTCTCTGCAACGATCCTTCTGCACCCAAGTCTCCAAACTCTGTTCTCTGCAACAGTGCTTCTGTACCACAGTCCCCAACCTCAGCTCTCTGAAAGATCCTTCTGCACCTAAGTCTTCAAACTCTACTCTCTGTAACAATCCTTCTTCACATCAGTGTCCAACCTCTGCTCTCAGCAACGGTCCTTATGCACCCCAGTCTCCAACTTCTGTTCTCTGCAACAGCCCTTCTGTACCACAGTCTTCAACATCTGCTCTCTGTAACAGTCCTTCTGTACTGCAGTCTCATACCTCTGCTCTCTGTAACTGTCCTTCTGCACCCCAGTCTCCAAACTCTGCTCTTTTTAACAGTCCTTCTGCACCTCACTCTGCAATATCTGCTCTCTACAACAGTTCTTCTACACCCCAGTCTCCAAC
The DNA here is from genome assembly GCF_052094955.1 of Ictidomys tridecemlineatus. NCBI lineage: Eukaryota > Metazoa > Chordata > Mammalia > Rodentia > Sciuridae > Ictidomys > Ictidomys tridecemlineatus. The sequence goes on from NW_027524632.1 coordinate 204,898, forward strand.
ATCTGCTCTTTGTAACAGTCCTTCTGTACTGCAGTCACCAACCTGTGCTCTCTACAATGGTCCCTCTGCACCCAAGGCTCCAACCTTGAACTCAACAACAGTTCTTCTGTACCGCAGTCTTCAACCTCTATTCTCTGTAAGGGTCCTTCTCCAACCCAGTTTCTAACCTCTTCTCTCTGTAACAGTCCTTCTGCACCTGAGTCTCAAAACTCTGCGTTATGTATCAGTAATTCTGAACCCCATTCTCCAACCTCTGCTCTCCGTAACAGTCCTTCAGCACCCCAGATTCCAACTTCTGGTTTCTGCAACAGTCCTTATGCACCCCAGTCTCCAAACTCTGCTCTCTGTTATACTCTTTCTGTGCCTCAGTCTCTAACATCTACTCTCTGTAAGAATACCTCTGCACCTCACTCTCCAACAACTGCTCTCTGTAAGTACCTTCTGCAACCCGGACTCCAAACTCTTCCCTCTGTAACAGTCCTTCTGCACGCCTTCTCCCAACTGTCCTCTCCGTAACAAGCCTTCTCCACCCCAGTCTCTAAAGTCTGTTCCCTATAACAATCTTTCTTCACCTCAGTTTCCAAAATCTGCTCTCTGTAACAGTCCTGCTGCACCTCGGTCTACAATCTCTGCTCTCTGTAAGATCCTTCTGCAACCTTGTCTAAAAACTCTGCTCTCTGTAACAGTCCTTCTGCACCTCAGTCTCCAAATTCTGTTCTTTGCAAACAGTCCTTCTGCACTCCAGTCGCCACCCTCTACTCTCTGGAACAGTCCTTCTGTACCGCAGTCTTCGAACTCTTCCCTCTGTAACGGTCCTTCTGCACCACAGTCTACCACCTGTGCTTTCTGTATCAGTCCTTCTGCAACCCAGTCTACAAACTCTGCTCTCTGTAACAGTCATTCTTCGCCTCATATCCAAACTCTGCTATCTGCAACAGTCCTTATGCGCCCCAGTATCCAACCTCTGCTATCTGCAAAATTCCTTCTTCACCCCAGTCTGCAACATGTGCTGTGTGTAACAGTCCTTCTGCAGCCAAGTCTCCACCTCTGCTCTCTGAAATGATCCTTCTGTACCTCAGTCCTAAAACTCTGCTCTTTGCAACAGTTTTTCAGCACCCCAGTCTCCAAACTCTATTCTGTGTAACAGTTCTTCTCCACCTAAGTCTTCAACATCTGCTCTCTGCAAGAGTACTTCTGCACACCAGTCTCCAACATCTGCTCTCTAAACAGTCCTTCTGCACTTCAGTCTCCAAAATCTGCTCTTTGCAACAGTCTTTGTGAACCCAAGTGTCCAAACTCTTCTCTCTGCAATGATACTTCTGAACCCCAGTCTCCAACATCTGCTCTCTGAAAGATCCTTCTCACCCCAGTTTTTAAACTCTGCTCTCTGTAATATTCCTTCTCCACGCCACTCTCCAAACTCTACTTCCTGCAACGGTCCTGCTTCACCCCAGTCTTCAACCTCTGTGCTCTGCAACACTCCTTATGCTCCCCAGTCACCAAACTCTGCTCTCTCTAACAGACCTGCTGCAATTCAGTCTCTAACCTCTTTTCTCTGTTACAGTCCTTCTGCACCTCAGTCTGAAACCTTTGCTCACTGCACGATTATTTAGCACCCCAGTGTCTAATCACTGCTCTCTGTAACATTCGCCTTGCACCACAGTCATCAACCAATGCTCACTGTAAGATCCTTCAACCAAGCCTCAAAACTCTGCTCTCTATAACAGTCTTTCTGCAACCCAGTCTCCAAGCTCTGCTCTCTGTAGCAGGCCTTATGCAGCCCAGACTCTAAACTCTGCTCTCTGAAACAGTCCTTCTGCACGCCAGTCTTAAACCTCTGCTCTCTGTAATGGTCCTTCTGCACCCCAGTCTCACACCACTGCTTTCTGTATCATAATTCTTCACCCTAGTTTCCAACGTCTGCTCTGTGTAACAATCTTTCTGCATCTCAGTCTTCAACCTCTGCTCTCTGTACGATCATTCATCAACCCAGTCTCAAAACTCTGCTCTCTGTAACAGTCCTTCATCACCCCAGTCTCCAAATTCTGCTCTCTGTAACAGTCCTTCTGTACCAGAGTCTTCAACCTCTGCTCTCTTTTACGGTCCTTCTGCCCCCAGTCTCCAACATCTGCTTTCTCTTTCAGTCCTTCTGCACCCCAGTCTCCAATCTCTGCTCAATGTAACAGTCTTTCTGCACCTCAGTCTCCAACCTCTGCTTTCTGCAACATTCCTTCTGCACCCAAGTCTTCAAATACTGCTCTCTACAACATTACTTCTGCACCCCAGTCTCCAACCTGTGCTTTCTGCAACGATCCTTCTGCATCTCATACTCCAACCTCTGCTCTCTGCAAAGATTCTTGTAAACCCCAGTCTCCAATATCTTCACTCCTTCTGTACCTCAGTCTCCAATCTCTGCTCTATGAAACAGTCCTTCTGCACACAAGTCTCCCAATATCTGCTCTCTGAAACAGTCCTTATACACCCCAGTCTCTATACTCTGCTCTTCCCAACGATCCTTCTGCACCCCAGTATCCAACGTCTGCTCTCTGCAACAGTCCTTCTGTACCTCAGTCTCCAACCTCGTCTCCCTGTAAGACCCTTCTGAAACCCAGTCTGCAAACTCTGCTCTTTGTAACAGTCCTTCTTCACCCCATTCTCCAACCTCTGCTCACTGTAACAATCCTTCTGCACCTCGGTCTCCAACCTCTGCTTTCTGCAAAAATCTTTCTGCACCCCAGTCTCCAACCATTGCTCTCAGTAACATTTCTTCTGCACCTTAGTCTCCAACCTCTTCTCTATGTAAGATCCTTCTGCCACCCAGTCTTCAAACTCTGCTTTCTGTAACAGTCCTTTTGCACCCAACTCTCCAACCTCTGCTCTGTGCAACAGTTCGTCTGTACCCAACTCTCCAAACTCTGCTCTCTGTATGATACTTCTGCAACCCAATTTCAAAACTCTGATCTTTGTAACAGTTCTTCTTCACCCCAGTCTCCAACCTCTGCTTCCTGCAACAATCCTTCTGCACCTAATTCTTTAACTTCTGCTCTCTGAAACACTTCTTCTGCACCCAGTCTTTAAAATCTACTCTCTGAAACAGTCTTTCTGCATCCCATTCTCCAACCTCTGCTCTCTGCAACAGTCCTTCTGTACCCTGGTCTCCAAGCTCTGCTTTTTATAACAGTCCTTATGTACTGCAGTCTCAAACCTCTGCTGTCTGTAAGGTTCATTCTGGACCCAAGTCTCCAACCTCTGCTTTCTGTAACACTCCTTCTGCATCTCAGTCACCAAAATCTGCTCTCTATAACAGTCCTTCTGCACCCCAGTCTCCAAAGTGTGCTCTCTGCAACAGTCCATCTACACTCCAGTCTTCAACCTCAGCTCTGTGTAACAGTCTTTCAGCAACCCAGTTTCCAATCTCTGCTCTCTGCAAGGATTCTTCTGCATTCCAGTCTCCAACATCTGCTCTCTGCAACCGTCCTTCTGCACCCAAGTCTCCAATCTCTGCTCTCTGCAATGATCCTTCTGCACAACAGGCTCCAACCTCTACTCTCTGCAATAATCCTACTGCACCCCAGTTGCCAACCTCTGCTCTCTGTAACAATCCTTCTTCATCGCAGTCTCCAAACTCTTCTCTACGTAATATTCTTCTGCATCCCAGTCTCTAAACTCTGCTCTTTGTAACAGGCCTTCTGCACCTCTGTCTCCAACCTCTACTCCTGTAGCATTCCTTCTCCACCCCAGTCTTCAACCTCTGTTCTCTGTAAGATCCTTCTGAAACCCAGTCTCCAAGTCTGCTCTCTGTAACAGTCCTTCTATACCCCAGTCCCCAAACGCTGCTCTCTGTAAGAGGCCTTCTGAACCCCAGTCTCCAAACTCTGCTCTTGGTAACAGGCCATCTGCTTCCCAGTCTCCAACCTCTTCTCTATGCTCTGTGTAACAGTCCTTCTGAACCCCAGTCTCTAAACACTGCTCTCTATAACAGTCCTTCTGCACCCCAGTCTCTAAAATCTGCTCTCTGCCAACAGTCCTTATGCACCCCAGTCTCCAAACTCTGCTCTATGGAACGAACCTTCTGGACCCCAATCTCCAACCTCTGCTCTCTGTAACAGTCCTTCTGCCCCATATACTCCAAACTCTGCTCTCTGTTACAGTCTTTATATACGGCAGTCTCCAACCTCTGTTCTCTATAACAGTCCCTCTGTACCCCAATTTCCAACCTCTGCTTTCTGTAACAGTCCTTCTGCACCTCAGTCTAAAACCTCTGCTCTCTACACTATCCTTCTGCACCCCAGTCTCCAATCACTGCTCTTTGTAACATTCGTCCTGCACCACAGTCACGAACCATTGCTCTCTGTAAGATCCTACTGCAACCCAGCCTCAAAAGTCTGCTCTCTATAACAGTCCTTCTGCAACCCAGTCTCCAACCTCTTCTCTCTGTAGCAGGACTTATGCACCCCATTCTCCATACTCTGCCCTCTGAAACAATCCTTCTGCACGCCAGTCTGCAACCTCTGCTCTTTGTAACGGTCCTTCTGCACCCCAATCTCACACCTCTGTTTTCTGTATTATAATTCTTCACCCCAGTCTCAAACGTCTGCTCTGTGTAACAGTCCTTCTGCATCTCAGTCTCCAACGTCTGCTGTCTGCAACAGTCCTTCTGCACCCCAGTCTCCAACCTCTGCTTTCTGCAACATTCCTTCTGCACCCAAGTCTCCAAACTGTGCTCTCTGAAACAGTCCTTCTCCACTGCAGTCTCCCACCTCTTCTCTCTGTAAAGATCCTTCTGCAGCCCAATCTCCACCTCTGCTCTCTTCAAGGATTCTTCTGAAACTCAGTCTCCAACGTCTGCTCTCTTCACCGATCCTTCTGCACCCGAGTCTCCAACCTCTGCTATCTGTGACTGTTTTTCTGCACCTAAGACTCCAATCTCTGCTCTCTGCAAACGTCCTTATGCACCCTTGTCTCCAACTTCTTCACTCTGCAACAATCCTTATGCACCGCAGTCTCCAACATCTGCTCTCTGCAACTGTCCTTCTGCACCCAAGTCTCCAAAGTCTCCTCTCCTTAACACTCCTTCTGCTACGCAGTCTCCAACCTCTGTTCTCTGTAAGGTTGTTCTGTACCCAAGTTTTCAAACTCTGCTCTCTGTATCATTCCTTCTCCAACTCAGTCTAAAACCTCTGCTTTCTTCAATGGTCCTGCTGCAACCCAGTCTCCAAGATATGTTCTCTGCAACAGTCTTTCTACTCCCAAGTCTCAAAACTCTGCTCTCTGTAACAGTTTTTCTGTACTGCAGACTCCAACCTCTGCTCTCTGTAACTGTCCTTCTGCACCCCAGTCTCAAAACTCTGCTTTCTGTATAAGTTTTTTTGAAACATGATTTCCAACCTCTGCTCTCTGTAACAGTACTTTTGCACCTCTGTCTCAAACCTCTGAAATCTGCAACCTTATTTTGCACCCCATTCTCTAACCTCTGCTCTCTGTGAAAGTCTTTCTGCACCCAATTCTCTAACCCCAGCTCTATGCAACAGTCCTTCTGTCCCACAGTCTCCAACCTCTTCTCTTTGTACCGGTCCTTCTGCACCCCAGTCTCAAAACTTTTCTCTCTGTAACATTCTTTCTGCACCTCAGTCTCTAACCTCTGCATCTGCGAAAGTTCTTCTGCACCGCAGTCTCCAAACTCTTCTCCCTGCAACAGTTTTTCTGAACCCCAGTCTCCAACATCTGCACTCTGAAACAGTTCTTCTATAAACCATTCTCCAACCTCTGCTCTCTGTAACAGTCCTCCTGTATTGCAGTCTCCGAACTCTGCTCTCTGCACCGGTCCTTCTGCACCCCAGTCTCCAACCTCTGCTTTCTGTATCAGTCCTTCTGAACCCCAGTCTCAAACCTCTGCTCTCTGTAACAGTCCTTATGCACCACAGTCTCCAAATTCTCCACTCTGCAACAGTCCTTCTGCAAACAAGTCTCCAAAACCTGCTTCCTGCAACAGTCCTTTTTTACCCCATTCTCCAACCCCTGCTATCTGCAACAGTCCTTCTGCACCCCAGTCTCCAACCTCTGCTCTCTGTAACAATCCTTCTGCACCTCTGTCTCCACCTCTGCTCTCTGCAATGTTCCTACTGCACCTCAGTCTCCAACCTCTACTCTGTAACAGTCCTTCTGCACCTCAGTCTCCAACCTCTGCTCTCCGAATGATCCTTCTGCAACCCAGTCTCCAAACTCTGCCCTCTGTAACAGTCGTTCTGCATCCCTTCACCAAACTCTGCTCTCTGTAACGGGCCTTCAGCACCGCAGTCTCCAACCTCTGTTCTCTTTAACAGTTCTTCTGCACCCCAGTCTCAAACCTCTGCTCTCTACAAAGATACTTCTGCACCCCAGTCTCCAACCTCTGTAATCTCCCACAGTCCTTCTGAACCTCAGTGTAAAAACTCGGTTCTCTGCAACGATTTTTCTGCACCCCGTCTCTAAACTCTGCTCCCTTTAACAGTCCTGTTCCACCTCAGTCTCCAACCTCTTCTCTCTGTAAGATCCTGCTGCAACCCTGTCTCCAAACTCTGCTCTCTGTAACAGTCCTTCTGAACCTCAGTCTCTAACCTCTGCTCTCTGTAAAAATCTTTCTGCAACTCAATGTCCAACCTCTGGTCTCTGTAACAATCCTTCTGATCCTCAGTATCCAACCTCTTCTCTTAGTAATGATCCTTCTGCACCTCAGTCTCCAACCAGTGCTCTCTTTAACAGGCCTTCTGCACTGCAGTCTCCAACCTCTGCTCTCTGTAACAGTTCTTCTGCACCCTAGTCTCCAAGTTCTACTCTCTGTTACAGTCCTGCTGCACCCGAATCAAACCTCTGCTCTCTGTAACAATTCTTCTGAACCCCAGTCTCAATACTCTGCTTTCTTTAACAGTTCTTCTGAACCAGAATATCCAAACTCTGCTGGCTATAACACTCCTTATGCAACCCAGTCTCCATCATCTGCTTTCTGTAAGAATCCTTCTGCACCCCAGTCTCCAACCTCTGCTCTCTGTAAAAGTCTTTTTGCACCTCAGTCTCCAACCTCTGCTCTCTGTAACGATCCTTCTGCACCTCAGTCTCTAACCTCTGCCCTCTGTAACAGTCCTTCTGCATCCCAGTCTCCAACATCTGCTCTCTGCAATGATCCTTCTTCTCCCAGGCTCCAACCTCTGCTCTCTGCAATGGTCCTTCAGCACCTCACTCTCCAAACTCTGCTCTCTGTAACAGTCCTTCTGAACCGCAGTCTCCAACCTCTTCTCTCTGTAATGGTCCTTCTGCACCCCAATTTCCAACCACTTTATTCTATAATAGTGCTTCTGCACCTCAGTCTGAAACCTCTGCTCTCTGCAACTATCCTTCTGTACCCCAGTCTCTGAACTGTGCTATCTGTGACAGTCTTTCTGCACCCCAGTCTTCAACCTCTGCTCTCTGTAAAACGCCTTCTGCACTCCAGTTTCCAAACTCTGATCTCTGTAACAGGCCTTCTGCACTCCAGTCTCCAACCTCTTCTCTCTGCAACAATCTTTCTGCACCTCAGCTTCCAACCTCTACTCTCTGCAACAGTTAATCTGCACCCCAGTCTCTAAACTCTGCTCTCTGTAAGATTCTTCTGCACCTCATTCTCCAACCTCTACTCTCTGTAACAGTCTATATGCACCCCAGTATCCAACCTCTGGCTCTCTGTAACAATCTTAGGCACCTAAATCTCCAACTTCAGCTCTCTGCATCGGTTTTTCTGCACCCCAGTCTCCAAACTCTGTTCTCTGCAACAGTCCTTCTGCACCACATTCTCCAAAGTCTGCTTTCTATATCAGTTCTTCTGTACCCCAGTCTCCAACCTCTGCTCTCTGTAACATTCCTTCTGCACCTCAGTCTACAACCTCTGCTCTCTGTAACAGTCTTTCTGAAACCTAGTCTCCAACCTCTACTCTCTGCAACATTTCTTCTGCACCCCAGTCTCCAACCTGTACTCTCTGTAACTGTCCTTCAGCACCCCAGTCTTCAAAATCTGCTCTTTTTAAGTATCGTTCTGCACCATAGTCTCCAACCTATGCTCTCCTCAACGATCATTCCGTACCTCATTCTCCAACCTCTGCTCTCTGCAACGATCATTCTGCACCCCAGTCTTCAACCACTGGTCTCTGTAACAGTACTTCTGCAGCTCAGTCTCCAACCTATGCTCTCTGTAAGATACTTCTGCACACTAGTCTACAACATCTGCTCTCTGTGATGATCCTTTAGAACCCCAGTCTCCAACCTCTGCTCCATGAAACAGTTCTTCTATAAAGCAGTCTCCAAATTCTGCTCTCTGTAACGGTACTTCTACACCCCAATCTTCAACCTCTAGTTTCTGTATTAGTCTTACTGCACCGCAGTCTCCACCCTCTACTCTCTGTAACAGTTCTTATGCACCTCAGTCTTCAAATCTGCACTCTGCAACAGTCCTCTTCACCCCTCTGTAAGATCCTTCTGCAACCAATTCTCCAAACTCTGCTCTCTGTAACAGTATTTCTTCACTCCGATCTCCAAACTCTGCTCTCTGTAACAGTCCTTCTGCACCCCAGTCTTATAACTCTGCTCTCTTTAATAGGACTTCTGCAACCCAGGATCCAACATCTGCTCGCTGCAACAGTACTTCTGCACCTCAGTCTGAAAACGCTTCTCTCTGCAACAATCCTTCAGCACCCCAGTCTTAAACCTCTGCTCTTGTAACACTTCTTCTGCACCTCTGTCTCCAAAATGCTCTCTATAAGATCCTTCTGCAAACCAGTCTCGAAACTGTGCTATCTGTAACAGTCCTTCTGCACCCAAGTCTCAAACCTCTACTCTCTGTAAGATCCTTCTACACCCAAGTCTCCAAATTCTGGTATCTGCAACAGTCCCTCTGAACCTCAGTCTAAAAACTCTTCTCTCTGCAAGGATCCTTCTACGACCCAGTCTCCAACCTCCGCTCTCTGTAACAGTTATTCTGCACCTAAGTCTCTAAACTCTGTTCCCGGTAAGACTCTTCTGAATCCAGTCTCCAAAATCTGCTCTCTGTACCAGTCCTTCTGCACCCCAGTTTCAAACCTCTGCTCTCTGTAACAAGCCTTCTGCACACCAGTCTCCAAACTCTGCTCTCTCTAACAGGCCTTTTGCTCCCAAGTCTCCAACCTATTCTCTCTTCAATGATCCTTCTGCACCCCAGTCTCCAAACTCTGCTCTCTGTAACAGTCCTTCTGCACCCCAGTCTCCAACCTATGCTCTCTGTAACAGTCCTTCTGTACTGCAGTCTCCAATCTCTGCTCTCTCTAGCGGTCCTTTTCCATGCCAGTCTTTCACCTCTGCTTTCTTTATCAGTCCTCTGGACCCCAATCTCCAACCTCTGCTCTGTGTAACTTTTCAGCACCTAAGTTTCCACCCTCTCTTCTCTGTATCAGTCCTTCTACATCCCAGTCTCCAAACTCTGCTCTCTACAACGATCCTTTTTCACCCCAGTCTCCAACCTCTGCTCTCTGCAAAAGTCCTTCTGCACCCTAGTATCCAACATCTGATCCCTGCAACAGTCCTTCTATACCTCAGTGTCCATAATCTTCTCTCTGCAACGATTCTTCTGCACTTAAGTCTTCAACCTCAGCTCTCTGCAACAATCCTTGTTCACCCAAGACTCTAAACTTTGCTCTGTGTAAGATCCTACTGTTCCCCAGTTTCCAAATTCTTCTCTCTGTAACATTCCTTCTTCACACCAGTCTCCAATCTCTGCTCACTGCAATGGTCACTCTCCACCCCAGTCTCAAACCTTGTTCTCTACAACAGTTCTTCTGTAACGCAGTTTTCAACCTCTGTTCTCTGTGAGGATCCTCCTGCAACAAATCTTTAAAATCTGCTTTTCTTTCAGTCCTTCAGCACCACACTCTCCAAACTCTGCTCTCTGTAACAGTCCTTCTGCACCTCACTCTGCAACACCTGCTCTCTGCAACAGTCGTTCTGCACCCCAGTCTTTAACCTTTGCTCTCTGCAACAGTCCTTCTATACCCCAATCTTCAACCTCTGCTCTCTGCAACAGTCCTTCTGCACCCAACTCTCCAACCTCTGCTCTCAGAAACAGTCCTTCTGCACCCCAGACTCCAAACTGTGCTCTCTGTAAGATCCTTCTGCACACCAGTCTCCAACCTCTGCTCACTGTAACAGTCCTTCTGCAACCCAGTCTCCAACCTCTGCTCTCTGCAATGATCATTCTGCACCCTGTCTCCAACCTCTGCTCGCTGCATCAGTTTTCGTGCACCCAGTCTCCAACATCTGCACTCTGCAACAGTTTTTCTGTACTCAGTCTAAAAACTCTGCTCTGCAAAAATCCTTCTGCACCCCAGTCTCCAACCTCTGCTTTCTGTAACAGTCCTTCTGTACCTCAGTCTTCAAACTCTGCTTTCTATAAGACCCTTCTCAAACCCAGTCTGTAAACTCTGCTCATTGTAACAGTGCTTCTGCACCCCAGTCTCCAACATCTGCTCTCTGTAATAGGCCTTCTTCACCCCAGTCTCCAACCTCTGCTCTCTTTAGAGGCCTTTTGCTAGCCAGTCTCCAACGTCTGCTGTCTTCAAAAGTCCTTCTGCACCCCAGTATCCAACCTGTGCTCTCTGTAACAGTACTTCTGCTCCCCAGTCTCCAACCTCTGCTTTCTGTAACACTACATCTGTACCGGAGTCTCCAACATCTGTTCTCAGCAACAGTGCTCTTGCACCCGAGTCTTCAAACTCTTCTCTCTGTAACACTCCTTGTGTACCGGAGTCTCTAACCTCTGCTCTCTGTAACGGTTCTTATGCACCCCAGTCTCCATCATCTGCTTTCTTTATAAGTCTTTCTTCACCCCAGTCTTTAACCTCTGCTCTCTTTAACAGTCCTTCTGCACCTAAGTCTCCAACCTCTGCTCTCTGCCCGATTCCTATTGCACCCAGTCTCCAACCTGTGCTCTCTGTAACAGTACTTCTGCTCCCCAGTCTCCAACCTCTGCTCTCTGTAACACTACTTTTGTACCGGAGTCTCCAACATCTGTTCTCAGCAACAGTGCTTTTGCACCCAAGTCTCCAAACTCTGCTCTCTGTAACACTCCTTCTGTACCGGAGTCTCCAACCTCTGCTCTCTGTAACGGTTCTTATGCACCCCAGTCTCCAACATCTGCTTTCTCTATAAGTCCTTCTGCACCGCAGTCTTTAACCTCTGCTCTCTTTAACAGTCCTTCTGCACCTCAGTCTCCAACCTCTGCTCTCTTCCCAATTCCTATTGCACCCAGTCTCCAACCTGTGCTCTCTGTAACAGTACTTCTGCTCCCCAGTCTCCAACCTCTGCTCTCTGTAACACTCCTTCTATACCGGAGTCTCCAACATCTGTTTTCAGGAACAGTGCTTGTGCACCCCAGTCTAAAAACTCTGCTCTCTGTAACACTCCTTCTGTACCGGACTCTCCAACCTCTGCTCTCTGTAACGGTTCTTATGCACCCCAGTCTTCAATGTCTGCTTTCTCTGTAAGTCCTTCTGCACCCCAGTCTTTAACCTCTGCTCTCTTTAACAGTCCTTCTGCACCTCAGTCTCCGACCTCTTTTTTTAGCCCAATTCCTATTGCACCCAGTCTCTAACCTGTGCTCTTTGTAAAAGTCCTTCTGCACCCCAGTCTTCAACGTCTGCTCTCTT